>NC_083764.1:61286343-61291343 GCF_963514075.1 Conger conger | reverse complement strand
CGGTTGTGAAAATGAAGATATTAACTTCCAGGACAAAACAAAATTACACAGTCATATTTAACAAACTGCTTACACTCTTCCACACACTCCCATTAGAGACAGCCCCCAAGGTCAATGCCTCCCCAACACCACAGATCAGAAAGAGATTTTTAAAACAATTCTTTAAAAAGAACTGCTGTGATAATTTCTTGTGAATTCTAGGGAGAAAATCTATGAATATGTATTCCTCTTGCTTTATTATGTGTCATACATCACTCTGGACGTGCAAAATGCTTCTGCTAAATGCCTGTAATGTAAATGTAATGTAATTATATGAAATTATTTTTCTAATCATCATTGAGGGGTTATTTAGCCTGTTTACTGGGAGGGTTGCAACCCCCATAAATTACTCCTTTGATGTGCAGCATAAATAACAGTCTGCAGGCCTTTCACTCAGAACTCAGAAGCGCTCCGGGGCAACGAACCCTTCAAGGTGTGAGGTCACGAGCATGTGATTAGAATGTCCTCAAATTAACATTCTAACGCTGATGTCACAATCGCCGCCGACGACAGTAAAAGCGACGTGCCATTCTAGAACACTGAGAGACCCACCATTCAGAGGGCCAGCGAGGGGAAGCGATCACTCACCAACACCGCGCCGTAGCCTTCTCAGGAAGCGTAGCCTCGTGTGTTTATAAACAGGCATATGCCACTGCGTGCCTCACTTCCTCTTAGCCAGACTACTCCAAGGTGCAGTGCGTAGGGTGTGGTGGTGGTGGTGGTTAGGGGGGGGGGGGGGGGGGCAGCCCTAATGTCAGAGGGTAGAGGGGGCAGGTGCTCATATTCTTGGCCCCTCCCCCTTAAGATAGTCACACGTCTCGGCGCCCTAAAAATAAAAGCACCCTGCGCAGCGTTGATAAGCGTGTCCTCTTCTGTAATTGGCTGCTTTTTGATTTTTTTTTTTCTTTCTTTTTTTTGACGCAGCGCTCCCTGGCAGGCGGCCATGTTTCACGGAGCGCGGAGAGCAGGGGGAAGAGAGGTCACTGCCACTTCAGCGTATTGTGTCTCACGCAGCGAGGTAACTCACCGCGGAATGTTCCGGGCTCACCTTTCACAGACAGGTGCAAATGTGCACACTTCCTGGACAGTGAGCTTCAATAGCAAAAAAGTTTTTTTTATTTTTTTTATTTTTTTATTTTTTTATTTTAGTGTATCGGACGGGAGTTACTGTAAGGCCCCACTTGTTAACACTCTCTGACCTCTGACCCCTGCCAGCCACTCCCCTCACCCGGCTGATGCCGAGCGTCGCCACGGCAATAATGAAATATCGGTGAAATATTGGCGCCCTGTCTGCTCAACAACAACCACAAAGCAAACTAACACACACATCTGTTCATCCTCTGTGCAGTACAGCAACTCTACACTATACTAGTGCTTTAGTCCTTAAACCCACAACACCACTCTACACTATTCTAGTCCTTTAGTCCTTAAACCCATAACACAACACCACTCTACACTATTCTACTGCTTTAGTCCTTAAACCCACAACACAACTCAACACTATTCTAGTGCTTTACTCCTTAAACCCACAACACAACTCTACACTATTCTAGTGCTTTAATCCTTAAACCCACAACACAGCTCAACACTATTCTAGTGCTTTAGTCCTTAAACCCACAACACAACTCTACACTATTCTAGTGCTTTAGTCCTTAAACCCACAACATAACACAACTCTACACTATTCTACTGCTTTAGTCCTTAAACCTACAACACAACTATACACTAGTGCTCTATAAGCCAGGGGTGACAGTATGCAGGTTTTCACTCCAACCCACCACTACACCAGCTGATTTCATTAATTGACACACCTTCAAACTGGAGAGGAGGGAACTAATTAGTGAAATCAGCTGGTGAAGTGATTATACTAGTGCTGCCTTCTTTAAGCATGGATGGTGCAGTGGGTAGCACTGCCGCCTCACAGCAAGGAGGTCCTGGGTTCGAATCCCGGTCAGCCGGGGCCTCTCTGTGTGGAGTTTGCATGTTCTCCCCGTGTTTGCGTGGGTTTCCTCCGGGTACTCAGGTTTCCTCCCACAGTCCAAAGACATGCAGGTTAGGCCGATTGGAGAGTCTAAATTGCCCGTGGGTATGAGTGTGTGAGTGAATGGCGTGTGTGCCCTGCGATGGATGTGTATTCCTGCCTTTCGCCCAATGTATGCTGGGATAGGCTCCAGCCCCCCTGCGACCCTGTTCAGGATAAGGAGGTTAAGCTGGATGTCGTCTTTAACCAACTCTAAACTTTGCTAGTGCAATCTATCAACACAACACAGCTATACACAACAGTAGTGCTATACATCAACCCACAACACAACTTCATATTATACGAGTGCTATCTATCAACGCACAACACAACGTTACACTGCACTAGTGTTATCTGTATCAACCCACAACACAATGTTACACTGCACTAGTGTTATCTGTATCAACCCACAACACAACGTTACACTGCACTAGTGTTATCTGTATCAACCCACAACACAACGTTACACTGCACTAGTGTTATCTGTATCAACCCACAACACACTGCGCAACAATAGTGCTCTCAGCCGAACACCTAAAATAAGGCATTTCATAAAATATGTTATCAAGCTTGGAACACATCACAATATGTGGTCAAGCATGGCAAGCAAAGAAACGGTGCTTTCAGGCGTGGCAATTTCTATTCTATTGCCTACACACTGTGAAGGTTTGAAAGGTTTGCAGGAAGCAGTTGAGTACTGCGTCCAAAGGTTCTCAGCTCTGGGCGACGGAGTGGTTAAGGTAAATGACTGGGACACGCAAGGTCGGTGGTTTGATCCCCGGTGTCGCCACAATAAGATCCGCACAGCCGTTGGGCCCTTGAGCAAGGCCCTAAACCCTGCATTGCTCCAGGGGAGGATTGTCTTCTGCTTAGTCTAATCAACTGTACGTTGCTCTGGATAAGAGCGTCTGCCAAATGGCATGATTTGATGTAATGTAATTAATGGAGAGCTCTGAATTAAAGTGAAGCAGTGATTGAGGATTTAGTTCCCAGTAGACTCTCACAAAGAAGCTTTACAGAGCGGCAGAAGGGCCTGAACCCCCAGACAGCTCGCAGGAGAGAGAGAGTAACCTGCAGCACCAACAAAGTGCATGCACGTGTCTGTGTGTGTGTGTGTGTGTGTGTGTGTGTGTGAGTGTGAGTGTGAGTGTGTGAGTGTGTGTGCATGTCGCACATGTGTGTGTGTGTGTGTGTGCATGTAGCAGATGTGTGTGTGTGCATGATGCACGTGTATGTGAGTGTGTGTGTGTGCATGTCGCACATTTGTGTGTGCATGTTTCACGTGTGCGTGTGTGTGTTCCAGAACATTTTATTGACCTAAATTAGAGAACACATTATCATGCCTCTTATCAGGGAGGGTTCTGTGCATGACGTCTCATGCTATAACAGTGTCTTCATTTACAGTTCTGACCAGGGGCGCTTCCTGTCAGGTGGTCTGCCCCGCCCGGGGAGAGGGCGCCGTCACAGGCCATGACAGAAGAGCTTTAAATGCGTTTGTTCTGTTTCTGTCTCTAAGATCACCCTGGCTCTGAACCACAGCATTCCCTCTCTGGAAGTGCAACGAGCTGTCTGCAACACATTCTCAACATTATAGACTTTTTATGAAAATACAACCATAAACATACTTCACAGCAGGGTACTTTTAAAATGAATATTGCAAAATCTGGCATATCTGTCATGGGTTTGCGAGTTTTTCGATATGGCGTCATAGTGTTTCAACGTCCTCGTGTTATAGTTTAGTTTAAATCGTTTTTGTATGTTGTATTTTCCGTAGGGGTCCACGAAGAAGAGAAGTCACGTTGGCTTCCTTTTAAGGGAAAACACGTCAATGACACATCTCACACACCGTGGTACTGACCCAATTAGCATCATCCAGAACCCTTCTGAGACGGACGTGATGTTTGGGGTGCCGTTGCTACAGCAACCAAATGAATCCAAAGGAATCGCCCAGGGTTTTGGATGGAAGTTGTACAGAATAGGACAATACGGGATGGGGGGGGGGGGGGGGGGGCGGGACTTATGTCCTGACACTGTCACATATCACAAATTAGCCAATCAGCTTGTGCCACATCAGATGTATGATGTATCCATCAGATGTGTAGTGTATATTTTAATGAGGTCGAGGAGTGACTGGAGCAACACAACCTATTTTAACCGTGAAACCATATTTCAAGGGCTGGGCTATCAATCGTGTCCCCTGTACAGGACATGAGTCTCCAGGCTTAATCTGAAGAACCCTTGGGCTGATTTGCACTGACACAGGTTACGCGTAGTCCTGGACTAAATTCAGAGTTAGTCTGGAGAATCTCCATTCAGAATGTAATTTAGTCTTGGATTAATCTGTGTCCGCCAATCCGGCTCAAAATCTACTATGCGGCTACCTGCATGACAAGGAGCATTCAGTAAACATAAAAGAAAAAATATTTTGGAAAACATTTTCTCGTTTTTTTTTTTGTCATCCTAAGAAAAATTTAAATAATTGTTTTTTTTCTGTTGGACAGTCAGAAGGAGCACGTAGTCAGAGTGAAAACCAGAACTTCAGCCAGACACACGAATCAGGTGTCCCTGCATTACGCATTTCTGCACACGGATAGTTCCTCTAATATTTCTCCACTCTATCGAGCACGATGCAGCGGAGCTCTACAAAAGCCCCCAAAAATCATCAGACAAAAATCATCGCTGAAGTTGTTCAGCGGAAAAAAAAACAGTTTACAATAAGGTTACATGAGTTGGCATTAACTAATGTAGTTGTTAACTCACTACTTGTTAATGTGTTTGTACATCATTCATTCAGGTTAACAAATACATGAGTTATTGCCGATGATTCGTATTGCAATTAAAACAGTTAGTGTGTTTGTTATGGCTTAACTAATTATAAGTTTATCATACGGTTTGCTAATGGGTAAATATGCATGCAATACATTAGTAATGTATTTCCTAC
>NC_083764.1:61201343-61283843 GCF_963514075.1 Conger conger | reverse complement strand
ACGTACTTATTCATGCGATTATCTACTCAGCCAATCGTGTGGCAGCAGTGCAATGCATAAAATGATGCAGATACGGGTCAGGAGCTTAAGGTTCACGTCAACCATCAGTATGGCGAAGATCTGGTCTAAGTGACTTTAACCGTGGAATGATTGTTGGTGCCAGACAGGGTGGTTTGAGTATCTCAGAAACTGCAGATCTCCTGGGATTTTCATACACAACACAAGTTTGCAGAGAATACTGCGAAAAAGCAAGAAACGTCCAGTGAGCAGCAGTTCTGCAGACAGAAACGCCTTTTTAATGAGAGAGGTCAGAGGAGAAGGGCCAGACTGGTCAAAGCTGACTGTAAGCTGACAGAAACACAAATAAGCACACATTACAACAGTGGTGTGCAGAAGAGCGTCCCTGAACACACAACTCATCAAAAGTGAGCAGCAGAAGACTTAGTAAGTCAGAAAAACAAGTCTAATAAATACCTAATAAAGTTCTCACTGAGCGTGTATTGGATCTCCATATGAGAAAATGTCTTTTTGTTGGATAACGGTCATTACCTGCAGCTGCTAACTCAGTGAAAAGCCAGTTTGGTGTCAACGTAACATTCCGGGGTCAACCAATGACCTTGCACTGCGGCCTCAAGGTCAGGGCTCTCTAAAGCTCCGAGGTGAGTCCCCCTCATTCAGCACAGCGTAAAGAAGCCATCTTGCCGATGAGAACTTAAAGGCTACGTCCTGACTCACTGTGGCCATTAAAGATCCCATGACACTCACTGCCAAGAGTTCGGGGTTCCCCGGTGTCTTGGCTAAATTTACCAGCCCTGGCTCTTTCAACCTGCCATCTAATCATCCCCTGATTTAAACGGCTAAAAATATTTTCTCTCCCTCTCCACCTCAGCTAAGGTGTGGCGATCATCTGGTTTCAAAATGGCTGCCGTGCATCACCCAGGTCTCCACTAACTCTTCCTGCTATCTACAGGTGGCCAGGACCCATTGGCATTGACCTTGGACAACTCCCTACATCTTCATTTGCTTCTTCTGATGACAGAACAAGATTCAGGTAGCGCTAAGCAATGGAGTGGTGTATGCTGCCCTCTGCTGGCTGAATAAGGAGTTGCATAAAACTGACACATCAACAGGCCTCCATGTCTATCAGTCAGCTTGTGAATTGAATATAATTTAATTAAATGATGTTGCCAGTCACAGAGAAATTTAGCAGGTGTGTCATAACAAAACCTGCTGCCAATATTGCCTGATGGTGTTATAACCCTGAAAAAAACAAATGAACTGAAAAGTACCCATAGAGTAACCAACCCTGTTTCTGGAGGTCCACTCTCCTGTAGGTTTTCACTCCACACCTAGCAGAGCACATCTTAGTGGGCTGCATCACCTGAATTGGACACTTAGGGCCAGTTTGGAGATGGAGATTCTCCATACAAAACTCAAGTTTAGTCCATCATGAAACAAACACGCCTTGAAATGTCTATGGTGTTTGATCATGCCAATAGTCCTGATGAATTCAACAGGAATCACCTACCACAATAGAAATTGTGTTTTTAGCTTTAAAAAAACTAAAACTAATATGTGCTCAGGCTGTTCCTCCAAATATGTATGACTCTTTAGGAAAATCAAGGGATATCCCAGAAACTGGGCAAACGAATGTGTTGCCCTAAAATTCCAGACATGTTCTGAGAACCAAAAAGTGTTAGCTGGGCTCATATGTCTACAGTACACATTTATGTGTTAATATGCAGAATATTTAGCTGCAGAAATACTATATACACTCAGTGAGCACTTTATTAGGTATTTATTAGGATGATTTCTTTTTAGACTTTTTAGTTTTCTGCTGCTGTAGCCTATCCACTTACAGGTTTGATGCGTTGTGTGTTAAGAGATGCTGTTCCGCACGCCACTAATGTGTGGATGTTTGCGTTAGTGCCACCTTCTTATCAGCTTTGACGAGTCTGGCCCTTCTCCTCTGGCCTCTCTCATTAACCCGGAGAAACTGCTGCTCACTGTTTTTTTTTGTTTTTCTCACCATTTTCTACAAACTCTAGAGGCTGCTGTGCATGGAAATTTCAGGAGAATTGCAATTGCAGTTTCTGAGTTATTCAAACCAACCTGTCTGGCACCAACAATCATTCCACGGTCAAAGTCACTTAGATCACATTTCTTCCCAATTCTCACATTTGGTGTTAAAAATAGCTGAACCTCTTGACCATGTCCACATGCTTTTATGCTTTCACTAGCTGCCATACGATTGGCTGATGAAATATTTGCATGAACAAGTTTCAAATGAATTCTGGGAAATGGGGCCCCCCCTCCACCGCACTCCACACTTCAAAATAAAAAAAAGCATGCATGTGAAAGAAACAGAGCTGGCAGAGGAGTCTTTCTCTTTCAATTGTTGCCATGGAGATGTGAGTCATCAAATGAAATGGCAACGTGGAGCTAATGAAGAAAAAGACGTCCTGAAGTCGGTCACGGGCCCTGTCTCCAGCTGGGTGGCAAGTCCAGGTAAGGGTCTGTATCTGAGCCTGGAATGGCCCAGAAAAGCCGGTACAGAATCTGAACTATCAAGCCTAGAATTTGGGTCGACCCCCATCCCCTGACTCCCTAGGGAGGGTGAGACAGGAGACAGGCGAGGAGGGGTTCAGGGAGGGTGAGACAGGAGACAGGCGAGGAGGGGTTCAGGGAGGGTGAGACAGGAGACAGGCGAGGAGGGGTTCAGGGAGGGTGAGACAGGAGACAGGCGAGGAGGGGTTCAGGGAGGGTGAGACAGGAGACAGGCGAGGAGGGGTTCAGGGAGGGTGAGACAGGAGGCAGGCGAGGAGGGGTTCAGGGAGGGTGAGACAGGAGACAGGCGAGGAGGGGTTCAGGGAGGGTGAGACAGGAGACAGGCGAGGAGGGGTTCAGGGAGGGTGAGACAGGAGACAGGCGAGGAGGGGTTCAGGGAGGGTGAGACAGGAGACAGGCGAGGAGGGGTTCAGGGAGGGTGAGACAGGAGACAGGTGAGGAGGGGTTCAGGGAGGGTGAGACAGGAGACAGGTGAGGAGGGGTTCAGGGAGGGTGAGACAGGAGACAGGCGAGGAGGGGTTCAGGGAGGGTGAGACAGGAGACAGGTGAGGAGGGGTTCAGGGAGGGTGAGACAGGAGACAGGCGAGGAGGGGTTCAGGGAGGGTGAGACAGGAGACAGGCGAGGAGGGGTTCAGGGAGGGTGAGACAGGAGACAGGTGAGGAGGGGTTCAGGGAGGGTGAGACAGGAGACAGGCGAGGAGGGGTTCAGGGAGGGTGAGACAGGAGACAGGCGAGGAGGGGTTCAGGGAGGGTGAGACAGGAGACAGGTGAGGAGGGGTTCAGGGAGGGTGAGACAGGAGACAGGTGAGGGGCTAATTGGTTGTCCTTCAACCCCCTTCCCCCAGGCAGAGGAAGGGATCTGAGCAGGCAGGGATCAGGACTCTCATCGCACACTAGTGACCTCCAGTGGTTGACCAGGTGCCTGCGGCCTACCTGCTACACGGAGGGAATGGTGGGAAAAGAACCAGTGGAATAATGAGGCGCATGGCGATGACATCATCAAGCAGGGCCCTACGAATGTTTTTTTTTTTCTTCTTCGTTCGCTCTGCTTTGGTATAGGTGTAAATGCAGCCGACAAAAAAAACTAAATGGCCCCAATCACCACTTAACGGTACAATAGGTAATTTCGGGCTTCTGTCAAGAGAGGAATGGCAGCAGCAAACACCTTCAAACCGCAACACTTTTTATACCTCGCCCTTCTCCGTAAGCCCGCTGACATTGAAACGCCATTGGCTGTGGCGATTAGAACCAATTTTCAGCCAATGAGCTTGAATTATTGCACAGTTATACAATGTTTTGGTACAGAGTGTCGGGCCGTCAACTGTATATTTTGAAACCGGAATTTAAAGACTATAAACACAGGCAGAGGGTAAAAAAATAAAAAAATAAGAAATGTTTTTATTGCCCCTGGTCCTTATCTTTGTTGTACTGGTAGCAGTTGAAATTGTACTTCCCTCTAGGGTCTTTCAGCGCACTTATCCCAGGTTATGGGTATGCACTTTGTTGTACGTCGCTCTGGATAAGAGTGTCTGCCAAATGCCATTAATGTAATGTAATGTCAACATTTCAGTGAGGCTTTTTCAATGATAGAAAGGGATTTACAACGGTTACAATGTTTAAACACAAAAATCTGACCTATTATACCTTTAAGCCCCCCACCAAGACATCTTCCTTTTTCGTCTACATTTTTGTTTGCGATGGAGACTGCAGTTTGGCCAAGATCAAGGTATATTAATGAAAAAAAAATATTAAAAAAAGAGAAAAAATATATAATACTTGTTATTGTTTCACCAAAAGCTCAGGTAAAACATGACAACCAGTTTTGTAACAGTACAGTAAGCCATCGCCGAGTCTCCCAGGATGCATAGGGCCAGACATGCCACCAGCGATTCTGTGTATCACAGACATCGTTCTGCGGAAGTCTTTTTTTTAGAAAAAGTGTTGCAAGCACTGACAGAGAAATAGGTGCCAATTGCCAGAAGCATCCATGAAGAAACTACTGACGTCCGCTTTGCCTTCAAAGGGTATGAGGGGGGCCCCAGCATTTGGGCTGAATGCCTTTTAAATTCAAATAACTAACTGAAAAGTGCCCATAGAGTAACCAACCCTGTTCCTGGAGGTCTGCCATCCTGTAGGTTTTCACTCAGAACCTAGCAGAGCACATCTCGTTGGACCACATCACCTGAATTGGACACTTAGGGCCAGTTTGGAGATGAAGATTATCCATACAGAACTCAAGTTTAGTCCAGGCTTAAGAGTAATCTGTGTCCATGAAGACTGCCTTTAAGGCCAAGCTGAAACGGACATTAGAGCAGCACTTTTCCGTCCACCTTATGGAAAACAATTTGAATTTTGATTTCACGTCATCATGAACCAGTGGCCGTGTATGCCAATCAATTGTCTGTCAATTTTCTGTTCCCATGCAATCAATATCATTTTCACACAGGAGGGCGCTCCCAGCTTGACATGGTTTTGCTGGTTGACCAGTTGAGACCAGCTCCCAGCTTGACATGGTTTTGCTGGTTGACCAGTTGAGACCAGCTCCCAGCTTGACATGGTTTAGTTGGTTGACCAGTTGAGACCAGCTCCCAGCTTGACATGGTTTTGCTGGTTGACCAGTTGAGACCAGCTCCCAGCTTGACATGGTTTTGCTGGTTGACTACTTCAGACCAGCTCACAGCTTTGACATAGTTAAACCAGCTCAAGCTACGTTTTGAAACAGCCGGTTGTTGGGTGACAAGCTACCAGCACAAGCTGGTTGACCAACTCATACCCAGCTAGGCCAGCTTTATGACCAGCTTGGCCATGCTGGTTGACCTGCTCATACCCAGCTAGACCCAGTTGTATCAAGCCGCCATCTTTGCAGGTCTCAGTGACGTACCATAACCACTACGCTACGTGTGAGAGGCAGGGTTCTCTGGAGATTAGATGTCTGGCTAGTCACTTCCCCTCCGGTTTTTGACAGTTTTAAACAGAGCCGAAGAGATTATATTTCATTTGGCTGCATTCGCACAGTCACTGCTGCATGTAAACCACAGCACTGTTCAGAAGAGTCTACAGATCAACACAGCCAGCAACATGGTAAGACAGAACTACATTTTATGCTATTTCAAGACAGTGTCCTCAGAAAGAAACACTACATGGGTCATCCTTTATAATAAGGTTCATGAATTGGCATGAACTAATGTAGATGTTAACATGCATTCATGATGGGCAAATACATTAATTAAGCATGAAATGTAACTTTTCAAGAGTTAATGCATTTGATAACAACTAACATTTGTTACATGATATTTATTCATTAGCAAACCATGGGATTAACTTATAGTTAGTTAACCATTAACAAGTACATTAACTGACTTTTCCACTCAAATATGAATTGACAATAACTAATGTAGTTTTAGAATTAATGATTTACAAATGCGTAAACAGAGCTGTACAGGTGAACTGTAAGAAAGAATACGAAATATATGGCAATATACCATTGTGTTACATTCAGTATTTGTAGCATTACATTTGATATTAAAGCATCATATTGCCATTTTCATCTATTCCATACCCTACGTCCTCTACAGAATGTACTATAGAATTTGCAATAGGTGAAATTGGCAACACGATGCTTTAATGTTAAATGTAATATTACATATACTATAGAATATTTTATATTGGTACATATAATAGCACTCCTATTTGAGTAGCCATAACTTAATCACCTTTCCAATATGAAATAAATAAATAAATAAATAAATAAATAAATAAATAAATAAATAAATAAATATACAGTACTGTGCAAAAGTCTTAGGCACCTGTATAACATTCTGTACAGATAAGATTCTTTTAAAAATAATTCAATGAAAGGTCCTAAATAAATGTACTATACATTTTACATTTTAGTAATTTGGCAGAATAGTTAAAAACTGAATCAAATCAATAATTTTTGTGATCACCCTTCAGCGTTAAAACTTCTCGTAAAACACTTCTCTGTCCTGCAGTTCTATAAGATAATCAGCAGAGAGGTTGTTCCAAGCATGTTGCCACAGCAACTTGCCACAGTTCTTCAGCAGACTTTGGTTGGCTCCTTGCTTCTGATCTCAGACAGCCTTGATCAAGTTTTTATGTAAAAAGTAGTTAATTGCTTACAGTAATATGTTGCTTTTTTAAATTAAATACAAAAATGTCTCTGTGAAATTAAATCTTTTGGAAAATGTATATTTGGAAATCTCAAAAGTGTTATTTTATACTAACACACACAAAATAAATAAACATATAAATAATAAAGTCTAGGGTGCCTAAGACTTCTGCACGGTACTCTATGTGTATAATATTTGTGCTTTTATTATTATTGTCCTTTGGAACTTTTTTTGTGATTAATGCATTTATATTTACATGTATTTATGCATTGCACATATGGATTGATGATGAACATACAGTGGGCTCCAGAATTATTGGCACCCTTGTCTCCAAACACACACATCCACGCAGAAATGGTTAAAGCAACATCCATGTTCTGCAATAAATGCGAAACCAGCTCTTAAAGTACACAGTATAAATTTGAATTTAGGACTGAACAGAGCCATGCAAATGCTTTATACACACATACCCTGGAGAAACGAACCCAGTCTGAATAAGGCTTTTGTTAAATGGCGAGGGGGGGGGGGGGGGGGGGTTGATTGAAAATGCAGGTTTTCCCTTATCCATGCATCCGTTTTCTCAACCGCTTACTCCTGGTCAGGGGAGCAGGGCGCTATCCCAGCAGACATTGGGTGAAAGGCAGGTGCACCCTGGACCAACAGGCCAGCTTTTCTTTGGTTCATCCGCCGGCATCGAGGCACGTAATTGCCCCGCGTTTTCTTCGCTAGGTTCAGCATAAGGACAGAAGACTGATAGTAACCAACACAATGTGTTCTAGATTTTTCGCAAGACATATCATATCATCAGCAAGTTTCCCGACTACAACCTGCTCTTCAAAATCCCTACGACTATCAATGTTGAAACATTGAAAGGGCGATTATTTTAAAGGTGTTGCAAGCCCTCTCTAGGAATTTCACGCAGCATAAAACAACGTATACATTTAGTTATTGTAAGAAGACAGGGATTCGTCTTTAGTTCCATCTTTTAATATTATACAATGCGAATACTTTGAACTTTTAGTATCAGCTGACCATGAAAAATGAATGTCTAGTGTAACGAAAATTGAACCACATACATCTTATTTTCGGAAGGCTTTATTTTGGTCAAAATGAAAGTGAGGAAGTTAAAATGTCATTTACTCGTAATGAAGAAATGTGGAAAAAGAAAAAAAATGGCACCATTTCGCAGAAGAAAAACAGGAAATGATTTAAATCACCAAGAAGTGACACAACCCTACGACACAATCGCAAATAGGCACGGGGGCTGCGCAGAGCCTCAACTCATTGCAACATTATGACCAGTAGTCTACTTTTTTTTCTTTCTTTTTTTTAGGAAAACCAAAAGCTTAGGTCTTGACAAAGAATCACCAACAGTAGGCTCTAGGCCTATTTGTTGATGCAGAATGCCACTACCGTGGTATAAATCAAATGTGTCTTGCCTCGAACTTCACAAAAGTGATGGCAATAGATGGCCAATATCTTCTATCTATATCCGAGTTCCGGCTTCCCGAACAGGTCTGACTCATTACATTACATTATTGGCATTTGACAGACGCTCTTATCCAGAGCGACATACAGTTGAGAGACTAAGCAGGAGACAATCCTCCCCCGGAGCAATGCAGGGTTAAGGGCCTTGCTCAAGGGCCCAACGGCTGTGTGGATCTTATTGTGGCTACACTGGGATTCGAACCACCAACCTTGCGTGTCCCAGTCATGTACCTTAGCCACTCCGGGGGTATGTGTTTGCTAGTTTGCAAGCTACAGCAGAAGTGGCGTCGCAGCGACTGAAAAATAAAATTAAATAAAAACAGATGATGCCGGGTTAGCTTTGTGTCCGGCAGAACTGCTGCCGAGTCAAGCCTTCTCTGTTTCTTCCGTATCCAGCAAGCCAAAATGCGCATCAGGTATCCAGCAAGGCAGAAAGGTCAAATTAAACTGTCTAGCAAATTGTAACCATCTGGAAGTTAAATAAAAATGAAATGAAAAATGTCTGCCGCAACAACAATTTTGCGCCACTGCGTGAGATGATTGGGGGCAACATGGCTCAGGCAGTAAGAGCAGTCGTCTCATTGGCTCAGGCAGTAAGAGCAGCCGTCTCATTGGCTCAGGCAGTAAGAGCAGCCGTCTCATTGGCTCAGGCAGTAAGAGCAGTCGTCTCATTGGCTCAGGCAGTAAGAGCAGTCGTCTCATTGGCTCAGGCAGTAAGAGCAGTCGTCTGGCAGTTGGAGGGTTGCCGGTTCAATCCCCCGCCTGGGCTGTGTCGAAGTGTCCCTGAGCAAGACACCTAACCCCTAACCGCCTTGCATGGCAGCCAATCGCCGTCAGTGTGTGAGTGTGTGAGTGTGTGTATGAATGGGTGAATGAGAAGCATCAAGTGTACAGCGCTTTGGATAAAGGCACAATATAAATGCCAACCATTTAGCATGATGCAAGCATTTCTGAAATTGCATGGAACGAAGTGAAAAAAATTCACGGTTAAACTTTTTCGACAGTCGTCGTCGTCCCCATTTCATCACTATAATATTAGGGACAAATGGTCTCCACGGGTATTTCTTATTATTTAAATTCACAGGTATTTCTCTGGGTATTCAGGGGTGTTCAATCACTTCGTGCATGTATGAGAGGGCTTTCAGTATATTGTTCTTGATTCTAGGCTTTTGGTTGCCACGTAATTATTCTCACTCGCTCTCTCTGTATCTTTGTCTCTCTCCACAAACCCCCCCTCTCAGATGGATAACAGCACCGGCCCGGATAACAGCACATGCCTGGTTAACCTGCTGCAGTGGTATTACCTCCCCGTCATGTACAGTCTGGAATTCTGCCTGGGCGTCCCGGGAAACCTGCTGGTCATCCTGGGCTACGTATTCTGTCTGAAGGAGTGGAAGAGCTCCAACGTGTACCTGTTCAACCTGGCCGTCTCGGACCTGATCTTCCTGTTCACCCTGCCTCGCCTGGCCTTCACCTACGCCCGAGGGCAGCCCGAGACGAGGCCCACCCTCTGCATCCTCAACCGCTACATCCTCCACGTCAACCTGTACTCCAGCATCCTGTTCATGGTGTGGGTGAGCGTGGACCGCTACCTGCTGGTGCGTCACCCCTATCGGCAGCACCCCCTGCAGAAGCCCCGCGTGGCCAAGGCCATCGTCGCCCTCACCTGGGTCGTCGTCAACGCCCAGGTGGCCCCGCTGATCTATTTCGTCGTCAAGGACATGGACAGGGGCAACTGGAGCCGCTGCAGCGATTTCGGCAACGTGGCGGTCCTGGGGTGCAAGGACCTCCTGAGCTACAGCCTGGTGCTGACGGCGACGGGCTACGTCCTGCCCCTGCTGGCGCTGTGCGCGTTCTCGGCGCGGATCGCCGGCGTCCTGCGGGCCCAGGCGGAGGTGTTCCAGAACCGGGCCGACCCCTCGCCCTTCCGCCGGCCCCAGCGGGCGGTGCTGGCCACGGCGGCCATGTTCCTGGTGCTGTACACGCCGTACCACGTCATGAGGAACGTCTACATCGCGCGCCGGGTGGGCCCGGCTCTGCCGGGGGCGTCGCCCGCGACCTTCACGCACGACCCTTACAGCGCCAGCGCCTACGTCATCAGCCGGCCCATCGCCTTCGCCCACAGCGTGGTCAACCCCGTCTTTTACTTCTTCATGGGCGACCGCTTCAGGGAGCTGCTGATGGACAAGGCGAGGTCCCTGTTTCGGCGGGCGGTTCCCCAGCGGAGCCAGTCCCAAGGAGGCGAGTGTAGAACTGAGGAAGTGCACTGAAGAACAGAGAGGACTCTCCCCTACATTATATTATTTTCCAGTAGTGACACAACATCCCTAATCGTAATGCTATTTTGGGTTGCTTTGCATGTGTACCGTATTTTTTGTATTATGCGAATTCTTTTTCCATTCTTCTTTTTTTTTTACTTCTAACGGTCAAAGAAGGAATTGTAGCAACAAACATGCTCAAACCACAACACTGTTTATCCCACCCCCTTCTCTGTGAACGCGCTGACATCGAAAGTAAAAGTGCTGATTTCCAGGTCTTTGACCCCAGTGAAAGCGCTTCTACAGTATTATTTCAAAGCAGTGTATTTGAAAGCCTGTTTACCAAACTCTGTCCAGATTTGTGGAATCGGCACAGTTAATGAAATACAATCCGGTGAACATAAACAGTAGTTATTGTTAATATAGCTTTACAAATGAACACGTACCAATGAGTTAAGCTCTGGCTAGCTAGGCTAGGCCAAGTCAAACAATGTTCTTACAGAAAATGAACTGTGATGAGTGATGGCTTTAGACTTTTAGTGCTCCGTGATAAACTGTATCAAGTAACTGCAGATATTTTGGTATCTGATAAAAAGAACCCAATAATTAGCTGTTGCTTCCTGTTTGATTTGGTTTAGTAGGTTTGTACCGCTGTGGTTCTGTATAATTTCTCTGTTCTGTTGATGACACATAAATCTAGATAAGTACATCTACATCACAGTGGAGGAGTTAGGTCTAGTTGTTTCAGAGGAGCAAAATTTATTTGTACATCATATTAGACTCGGTGCTCAGATAATATCATTGTTTAGTATTACTGCGTAAGTCAGTTCTCTCTCATGTTCCGGCACAATTAAATAAAAAAAAACTGTTTCAACTTTAGCTGTCATATGTCACAATGTTTTTGTATTGGTATCCTCCTCTACTCGTTACGTTACGTTACGTTACGTTACGTGGCATTTAGCAGACACTCTTATCCAGAGCGACGTACAACAAAGTGCAAATCAAACACAAGAACAAGTGCAAAGAGGACCTGAGAGGACAGTACAGTTCCGAGTCCTAGTGTAAACATACAGAAATTCAGAACCCTTGAAGAGTACAATCAACTTTCAAACTAGCATACCACAGTTGGCAGCTAGAATACAACAATACAACAGCCAATAAAAACAACAATATCTATACAAGTAACAATATCTATACATAAGTGCCATTACAGTCTAAGGCTAATCACGGTGATTGTGAGTTGGAGAAGGAAAGGTGTAGCCTGAATAGATGGGTCTTCAGTCTGCGCTTGAAGGTCAGAGACTCTGCCGTTCTGACATCCACTGGGAGGTCATTCAGCAGGACAGACAGCAGTCGTGAGCATGAAGTGCAGGTGTGGCGAGGGGGAGGGGCCAGACGGCACAAAGTGGCAGAACGGAGGGGTCTTGTTGGTGTATAGGTCTTGATAAGGGATTGAATATATACAGGGGCTGATCCTTTAACTGCCTGGTATGCGAGCACCAAAGTTTTAAATTTGATGTGAGCCATAACAGGCAGCCAGCGGAGCCAGGGGGATGACATGTGAATGTCTGGGAACATTGAATACCAGACGGGCTACAGCATTCTGGATGTTGTAGGGGTCTGATGGCAGATGCTGGAAGGCCATCCAGCAGATAATTCCGCCAGGAGAGACTGGTAGGAAGACAGGTCCGATGGGTCTTTTGATTTCCTCCACTTCCTCTCAGCTGCACGTAGGCTGGGCCTGGAGGAACGTAGAAGGTCAGAAACCCATGGGCTGGGAGGGGAGGATCGAGCAGGCCAGGAGACAAGAGGACAGAGAGAGTCAAGGGCTGAGGAGAGAGAGGAAAGCAGCACGGAAGATGTGGAATCAGTGGGTAGTTTGGAGAAGGATTCAAGAGGAGGGAGGGAAGCGGTGACTCTGGGGGCAAGGGAGGAGGGTGATAGAGAGCGGAGGTTACATCAGACAGAAACAGTGGGGGTGAGAGAAGGGGAGGGAGGCAGAGGAGCTAGGGGGATGGAGAAGGAAATGAAGTGGTGATCGGACTTGTGTAAAGGGGTAACAGTGGGGTTAGAAGAGGAGCAGTTCCTCAGAAAGGTCAGGTCGAGAAGGTTTCCAGCCTTGTGAGTTGGGGGAGAGTGCTGCAGAGAGAGGTCAAAGGAGTGAAGTAGTGGTAAGAAGGCAGCAGACTGGGAGGCTTCCAGGTGGATGTTGAAATCTCCCAGGAGGATAAGTGGGGTGCCATCCTCAGGGAATGAGCTGAGTAGAGTGTCAAGCTCATCAAGGAAACTTCCCAGGGCACCTGGTGGACGATAAACAACGACAATATAAAGTTTAACAGGGTGAGTAATTGAGACAGCGTGGCATTCAAAGGTGGATAGGGATAGGTCAGTGAGGGAAAACGCAGAGAATTTCCACGAAGGGGAGATCAGCAAGCCAGTGCCACCTCCACGGCCAGAGGGCCGGGGGGTGTGTGAGAAGGAGAAGGAGGATGAGAGGGCAGCGGGGGTGGCGGTGTTCTCTGGTGTAATCCAGGTCTCGGTGAGGGCAAGGAACTATAGGGACAGGAGGGAGGCATAACCAGTAATGAAGTCAGCCTTCCGTGTGGCAGACTGGCAGTTCCATAGCCCCCCTGCAACTGTGAAGTTGTCACAGGGGGTCAGTGAGGGGTAGCAGAGGTTGGTGGGGTTCCGTCGCCGTGGAGGGCCACGTCGCTGGAAGCGCGTTCTGAAGGGGAGACACAGAACACAGAAAAAACACAGAAACAATACATAAGTTCCCTGGAGGTCTTCCAAGTACACACGGCTAGTGGAAAAAATGCACTTCTGTTGTCTGTGGGTAGCACTGCCGCCTCACAGCAAGGAGGTCCTGGGTTCGAATCCCCGTTGAGTTTGTCTTGTTCATCTTCCAATGTTGAGTTTGTGTAGTTCATCTTTGAATGTTGAGTTTGTCATGATGACCTCTGTCTGTAGAAATGGTGGGTTTTTAAGAGGGAGTTTCTCAGAACGGACCGCTGAAGTGAAACCATAGCGCCATTTGTGATGTGTCATAGATGTGGTTGCTTGCCTGTGGAATTTGTAATTTTCTATTGAAAGGGGAAGATAGTTTATTATAAACAGACTACAATAACAATAAGTTCCCATGACATCCTGTTTCCACTGATCAACCTTGAAATGTTTCTACATCTTAATTGGTAAATTCAGTTGATTGGACATGATTTGGAAAGGCACACACCTGTCTATATAAGGTCCCACAGTTGACAGTGCATGTCGGAGCACAAACCAAGCTTGAAGTCAAAGGAATTGTCTGTAGACCTCCAAGACAGGATTGTCTCGAGGCACAAATCTGGGGAAGGGTACCGAAACATTTCTGCTGCTTTGAAGGTCCCAATGAGCACAGTGGCCTCCATCATCCATAAATGGAAGAAGTTTGGAACCACCAGGACTCTTCCTAGAGCTGGCCGCCCGTCTAAACTGAACAATCGGGGGAGAAGGGCCTTAGTCAGGGAGGTGACCAAGAACCCGATGGTCACTCTGTCAGAGCTCCAGCGTTCCTCTGTGGAGAGAGGAGAACCTTCCAGAAGGACAACCATCTCTGCAGCAATCCACCAATCAGGCCTGTATGGTAGAGTGGCCAGACGGAAGCCACTCCTTAGTAAAAGGCACATGGCAGCCCGCCTGGAGTTTGCCAAAAGGCACCTGAAGGACTTTCAGACCATGAGAAACAAAATTCTCTGGTCTGATGAGACAAAGATTGAACTCTTTGGCGTGAATGCCAGGCGTCATGTTTGGAGGAAACCAGGCACCGCTCATCACCTGGCCAATACCATCCCTACAGTGAAGCATGGTGGTGGCAGCATCATGCTGTGGGGATGTTTTTCAGCAGCAGGAACTGGGAGACAGAAGTCAGAATTGAGGGAAAGATGAATGCAGCAATGTACAGAGACATCCTGGATGAAAACCTGCTCCAGAGCACTCTTGACCTCAGACTGGGGCGACGGTTCATCTTTCAGCAGGACAACGACCCTAAGCACACAGCCAAGATATCAAAGGAGTGGCTTCAGGACAACTCTGTGAATGTCCTTGAGTGGCCCAACCAGAGCCCAGACTTGAATCCGATTGAACATCTCTGGAGAGATCTGAAAATTGCTGTGCACCGACGCTCCCCATCCAACCTGATGGAGCTTGAGAGGTGCTGCAAAGAGGAATGGGCGAAACTGCCCAAAGATAGGTGTGCCAAGCTTGTGGCATCATATTCAAAAAGACTTGAGGCTGTAATTGCTGCCAAAGGTGTATCAACAAAGCAAAGGCTTTGGCTGTGAATACTTATGTACATGTGATTTCTTAGTTTTTTATTTTTAATACATTTGCAAAAATGTCAAAAAAAAACTTCTTTCATGTTGTCATCATGGGGTGTTGTGTGTAGAATTTTGAGGGAAAAATAAATTTATTCCATTTTGGAATAAGACTGTAACATAACAAAATGTGGGAAAAGTGAAGCGCTGTGAATACTTTCCGGATGCACTGTACCCTCAGGCTAGTCCTAGCATGCAGCCTTTGGCTATTTCAGAGAGATAAGGATGCAAACGCCACAGGGAATTTAATGCTGCAGTATTATAGTTCTCAAATAATTTCTGTGTGTTTTAAATCTGTAGCTGTTGGTTCACTTATGGCTATTATCGTTTCTTAAGGTTCATGGAGGACTCCCATGTTTATTCGTTTACACACGAATTCAAACTGCCAGCAAACTGAATGTAGCTTTCCACTATACCTTATATATAAAAATAAATAAAGCAATACATCATTGGACAAATATTGCATGCAACATTACTTAGTACACAAGTTGAAAAATATGGGCTATCATTACCTGTAACCCATGTTCATAATTTTATTAAATCCAACCATTTATTTTTTCTAACTTACTTAGCCTAATAGTGCTATTCAAAGTATTGTGTTCGATATATCTGACGTTGGCCAGAGCTACCTTACCCGCATTTTCCAGTACCGTGTAGTTCAACTATTTATAAAATGAAGTAGTATTGTTGGCATAAAAGAAAAGTCCTTAGAACAGTAGCCGATCATATCGATCGGATATTCAAAGCGAAAATTCCCTGCTTTAAAAGGCCCACATTAATCATGTCACCACAAAGATTACTGTTACGGTTACATAAATATATATGTCAAATTGTATAGAAACCATTCACATGATTAGACCAGTGGTATCCGTACGAAATCTAATTTTGATATTTACACCTTTTCCGTCGGATTCCCTGCCTGAAATAGACCAGATGTATCGTGTCGCCACCACGACTCGGTGTTATCATGTTACTGCATATCACACAAATATCAAGAGTAGACATTAACGTGAACACGAATTTCAGTGCACAACTCACTCAAACTCAGCCCAAAGTTCTCAATAGTAGCAGACTGGGCACACTATATGCCAATCACGTCCGTCAGGCAGAAGCCACAGGGAAGAGTGATGAAAAACACGAAGAATTATCATTTTAGCCGATGCGTTTAAAAACAATGACACCGATATACCAGCATGCCTGGACCTAGCCCACTCGGCTTTAACTACAGTGTGAGCACGAGGTCAATGTAAATGTAAATGCATAATTTAGTAATTAGGCTATCGTCTGACTTACAATGTTCATATTTAAATGAAACTATTTTAAAATAAAGTTGGAAAATGCAAGTACAGTATGTGTGTGTATATATATATTTGGAAGATCTATATTTTACTGTTTTCCTAATAAAGTCTGACAGCTGGAAATAGTTTAATTACACATACTCACAGGACTAGTGTACGATCTAACACTGACCCCTACTGGTAAATTATTAAATCGCCATTTCCGGGCTGGAGGGGAGACTCCAGCGCTTTTAAAAGATAAAATAAATGCCACGATAGTTAACGTTTTCATTCAGTGAGAAACGGTCTTTACCCTGACATTCATCTGCTAAACGTAAGGGCAAAGAACAAACATTAATTAAAACTCAAACTGTGTTTATTGGCAATACAAATAAAAATAAACATTATCAACGAGGAACACACAGAATACCACTACAAATTAAAGAAACTGTACACGGCTGAACTGGCGCAGAGTATTAACTTATAAAACAACACGACAACAGTTGAAGTAGTCTATATAATACATCCATAAAAAATAAAAAAAAACGAGAAAATAAGAGAACACGCGGTTCACGATAACACGAAAAATACACAGCAGCAATGAAGTCCAAACAGGCTGTCGGAGGCCCAGCGGTCGCCCTGGGAGACAGGGCGCGGGCGGCGCTACAGGTTCTCTCTCAGCCAGCCGACGTAGTCCTCGGTCATGCGGTGCGCGATGCGGAAGTCGGCGGGCCAGGCGGTGAACATGAGGGCGCCGTGGAAGCCGGCCGCGTAGTGGCTGTGCGTGACGTTGACGCCCGCGCGGCGGAGGCGCGTGGCGTACATCACGCCGTCGTCGCGCAGCACGTCGTACTCGCACGTGAGGATGTAGGCTTTGGGCAGCCGCCGCAGGGCGCCGTCCGGCGCCAGCAGGGGCGACGCCCGTGGGTCCGCGATGGCGCCGAAGGGCGGGGCGGGGCCGGCGTCGGGCGCGCTGTAGCGGTACGGCCCGCGGAAGCTCTCCGGCAGGTGCGAGCTCCAGTTGACGAACTTGAGCAGCGGCGCGGACGCGGCGGAGTTGTGCGCGTTGGCCAGCATGGCGCGGAACAGCGACTTGTCGCTGGTGAAGTACTCGCTCCAGAAGCGCACCATCAGTGTGCGCGGCAGGATGGGCATGTCCTGGTTCTGCCGGTAGGACGGGGTGTCGAGGTCCAGGGCCTGCAGCACCGGGTAGAGCAGGGCCTGGGCCTTCAGCGCCACCTGCTGGCCCGGCTCCTGCTGCAGCTACGGCGACGAGAACAAAATGGTAAATGGTCGGCATTTATATAGCGCCTTTATCCCAAGCGCTGTACAATTGGTGCTTCTCATTCACCCATTCATACACACACTCTGACACACACCGACGGCGATTGGCTGCCATGCAAGGCGCCGACCAGCTCGTCAGGAGCGTTTTGGAGGTTAGGTGTCTGGCTCAGGGACACTTCGACACAGCCCGGCGTCTGTGTGTGTGATTTATGGCTGGACAACTTCACAGGGACTAGCACAAAGACATTCTGTCCTGTCGTGTGTCACAGTAAGCTCAGCTCTGGGGGTAAGCGCAGTTGTCTGGCAGTCGGAGGGTTTGCCGGTTTGATTCCCACCCTGGGTGTGTCAAAAGTGTCCCTGAGCAAGACACCTAACCCCTAAAATGCTCCTGACAAGCTGGTTGGTGCCTTGCATGGCAGCCAATCGCCCTTGGTGTGTGTGTGTGTGTGTGTGTGTGTGTGTGTGTGTGTGTGTGTGTGTGTGTGTGTGTATATATGTGAATGAGAAGCATCAATTGTACAGCGCTGTATGCCAAAAGTTTAAGTTTTAAGTTCAACCCAATCCAGTCTGCACTTCTGCAAGTTACTCAGGATAAGAGCTCTAAAGATGAGGCAAAGTAGTGGAAGTGGAGGCCAAAACAAGCACGACAAAGACTGTGATGATGAGGAAGAGGTGAGGTGAAGATGAAGATTGTGATGATGAGGAAGCGGTGAGGTGAAGATGAAGATTGTGATGATGAGGAAGAGGTGAGGTGAAGATGAAGATTGTGATGATGAGGAAGAGGTGAGGTGGAGATGAAGATTGTGATGATGAGGAAGAGGTGAGGTGGAGATTGCGATGACGAAGATGAGGGTGGCGATGAAGATGGCGGTACCTTCTGAGCCACAGCGGCTGCCAGGTTGCCGCCGGCGCTGTCCCCCGACACGGCGATCCGGGTCGGGTCCACGGAGTACCGGGCCAGCACCGCCTCCTGGAGGAAGAACCGCACCCCCCGGTACACGTCCTCGAACGGGGCGGGGAAGGGGTGCGCTGGGGCCAGCCGGTACCTGCAGGCCGGGACAGGGCATTCCCGGGTCAAAGACACACTTGTTTTGAACTCGAATACTTTTCTGTGCTAGGTTGATCTTGCCTGGCGCAATTGAGCCAACCGAGAGGACCAGAAGGCGGGGGTTTCGCACTTTTTGAGAGTGTTTCGTAGGTTCCAGATGAGCTCGGTAAAGCGTAGAAAGGTTTTTGAATCCAAAATGTAACAATTACGTAACGATCTTAGTTTTGAGATCAGTGGGGCCAGGTTGCTTGCAATTACAACAGAAGGAGAAGGGGGAGATTGTTAACACTGTCGATAATAAGTACATAAATCATGTGATGTGCTTACTCCACAGAAATGACGACTGCGTTGAGCTCGACAACCATCTTCCTGGCAAGAAGATCATAAGGTTCCATTCCTGGAGGAAAGGAGGGAAGGAAGAAAGAACAGTTAGACTACTGTTTTATTACTTTCCTTAAGAGTGTGACTTCAAGGGCTTGAGTTTTAATTTAAAAGCTGCATGATGTCTTCCTGTGCTGAATGCCATCTCTCTCCATGTCCGTGCGTGTGTGTGTGTGTGTGTGTGTGTGTATGTGTATGTGTATGGAATGTATGTGCATGTGGGTGTGTGTGTGTGTGTGCACACGTGCACATCTGTCTGTCTGTGTGTGTGTGTGTGTGTGTGTGTGTGTGTGTGTGTGTGCACGTGCGCACGTCTGCATGTCTAAAACCACTCACTGGAGCTGCCCAGGCACCACCCTCCTCCGTGCAGGTAGACGACAGCCCTGCGCAGCTCCCTGGCGCCGCCCTGCTGGCCAGGCTGGTAGACCACCATGTCCACCCCGTCGAACACCTCCTCCGTCACCCACACCCGCCTGTCCGTCACCGGGACCACCCTCTCCAGCACCGTGATGAACATCATCACCCCCATGTAGTCCTTCAGGCCCAGGAGCTCACTGAGGTCAGCCTGGAAGCGCATAGCCACGGGGACGGGGGGGACAGAGTCAGAGGCAGAGAGACAGAGTCAGAGGGAGAGAGACAGAGTCTGAGGCAGAGAGACAGAGTCAGAGGGAGACTGATGCTGCCGAGCCAGTTCAGTTAGTTATTATTATATTCATATACCTATGCACTTGTCCCAGTCGCTTTGGATTAAAAGCGTCTGCCAAATGTCTAAAATGTAAAATACGTATTGTTATTATCGCAAGTAATTCTGTGCGTGCGTGAGTGTGAGTGTGTGTGTGTGTTACCTTTTGCTAATACCTAATTTCTGTGATTTGTTGATATATTATTATGGATGATATTTCCTCCTTTCTCATCATTCTTCCGTTTTGTCATCGTTACTATCACAGTGCATGCAACATATTCATAAAAAATCCTATTTTGATGACAAAGCCGATGGAGACATACACTTTTCACTTCCGAAATTCGACGTTTCTATAAATACCACACGCGCAATTTTTATGTGGGAAACACCCAAGTACTTGTCACTTAATCAGTGAACTTTCATTCAAATGTGAAATGACTGTCAGAGAAAGTCGCGAAATTTAACAGAAATAAGCGGGCGAACCTGCGACATTTTCTCACGCGCTTATCGTGATCAATCATGAGCGTGAATTGGTGCCAAAAATATATATAAAGCAATAGTTAACTGATTGAACCAAACCAAAAAACGACTTTTGATTTGATAAACAAGTTAAATGTGAGTCTGAAATGCAGCTGTAAACTTACCATGTGGCTGAGACTTCTGAAGAAGCTGTCCGTTATCATTAGTTTCCATTTTTCTTCAATATCCCCAGGAATTGGTAAATAAACGTAGTAGGCACTAATCGCCACAAGCAGAAGCGCAATTGTACCATTTGATCTCATTTTGCGGTGTGTCCGAGCAGTGTACGACGCAGAGGAAATCTATCGGCTATGTTTATGAACGGACACTCAGAACGGCGTGTGCTAGAGACTGCGGACGGAATGTAATCTGGTGTTAATATTGGAAAAGAGCCAGAAGTATGGATACACGTGTTTGATCCCAAGTGTGATGTTGTTGTACCGCCTCCCGGCGTTCGCGCTCTAGCCTACCCTCTTCCTCCGCGTTACTTAACGTGATAAAATGACTAATTAAATCTATCTCACGTGGTGATAACCGTTCCCAATAATTTGTATTTGTAATTCCGCAACTATAGTCCACCAACCATGTTGTACAGTGGAAGGGTAGTTTCGTGGAGTGTAATGTAATGTAATGCATGTGCCATTGATGCATAGCCTAAATTAGGTTGAATGCACTGTAACCGGCCGAAAATAAATAGCTTACATTATAATGGTATGGAGCACATATTATTTAATCTGCAGCATCTCCCAAAATAATCTGTATTTTTGTTGTAATTCTTTCATAAATAAAACGTCAATACAAGAGAAAGAATATGTGCAAAACTGTCTGAACAGCTGCTGCACGTGCAGTACACGTGCCACTGACCCCTGAAACTGTACTTTCGGGATGCATGTGCCTTTCAATCGATTTTCCAGATTTTTTTTTTTTTTTTTTTTTATGTTTAGAGTTCGTTACATATGCAGCTAACTTAAAAACCGATCGGAAGTGCAGGTGAACGCAGTAGGAATAACGCATCTTGGGGTACACGTGATATGATGTTCCTGGAAGCAGGGAAGGGTCACGGAGGCTCGTGGCGTTTCGTTGAGAAGCGCGTGCCGAGTATGTGCAATGCCAGAACATATTCACATATGCATCGGCGGAGGAGGAGGGGTCTGCGAAGCACGCATCTTGCTCTCTCTCTCTCCCTCTCCCTCTCTCTCCCCCTCTCTCTTCCTCTCTCACTCTCGCTCTCCCTCCTTCCCTCATTCTCAGGCCTCAAGTTCGCACAGTGGGAAATAAATCGTCCCGGGAACTTGCCTACCCCTTTGCGAAATGTTAAACGTGTTTCCTCACGTGCGGTTTGGAGTCAGAATGTAACAAAGATACAGAGTATCTGTGTTGTTCCTGCATATTTCGTCGATGTTAGCCTACATGGCCTCTTGTAGCATGTTGAAGGGTTCTCTCTTTTTTCTAATTACTCATAGTTTGATAATTTTTTTTATGCAATTGCACAAAACCTTAATGCATGGACGTTTATATTAGACGATGAGCTCCAGGCTACAATCCTACTGTCTTGATTTTTCAAACACATTTTCCATCCCTACCTTACCGATGTGAATGATTCCATTAATTCCATCAACTGTAAAAGAAAATCTTTTGTTAATTTTTAAAGTTTTTTTTTTTTTAAGTGGGGGTATCTTATCACTGGGACATCAAAATGATTCCATCAAATTCATAACTCAAGTGGCCACCCCATTTCTGATTCGCATCAGCGCTATTGGAACAAGGGTGGCTATACTGCCACCTCCTGGAGATTATGAGAATCGTCCTCTCCAGCAATGACCGCCTGCATCATGCCTGGAGTAGAGCCCTTCTCCCCCTGGGGCGGGTAACAGGTGTGGTGGGGGGTGGGCAGTATAACGATTGCGCATGGTCGGGGTGATTGAGGGAACAACACGTAGCTTTTTATTCGGTTTCTCCCTCTCTTTGGTGGATGCCGGATGATGCCCTCGGCATAGTACAACGGTACTGAACTCTTGATGAATTGAAAAGCCACATACCATAGTATCGTTTTAATTGCATGTATATCGTTTTGATATGCTTTGTCTTTGTATAAAGTGCGCAATGTTACAAACAAACAAATATACACTCAGTGACCACATTATTAGGTAGACCTGAACACCAGCTTGTTAATGCAAATATTTGATCAGTCAATCATGTGGCACCGATGCATACAAGCATGCATACATGGTCAAGATGTGATCTAAGTGACTTTGACTGTGGAATGATTGTTGGTGCCAGACAGGGTGGGTTGAGTATCTCAGAAAGTGCTGATCTCCTCGGATTTTCACACACAGCAGTCTATAGTTTGCAGAGAATTGTGCAAAAAACAAAAAAACAGGGCAAAAATGCGTTGTTAATGAGAGAGATCAGAAGAGAAGGACCAGACTGGTCAAAGCTGACAGGAAGGTGACAGTAATGCAAATAACCACAGCAGCAGAAAACCACTCGAAAAAAAAGTGTAATAAATAAAAAAAAGTGCTCACTGAGTTCAGTGTTTTGAGTGTGTGTGTGTGTGTGTGTGTGGGTGTGTGTGTAATAGTGTTGGATGTGTATGTTTCCGGGCTGCCTACGTGTATTTGTGCATGTACATTCGTCGTTGGGTTGAATGGGGCTTCCTGCCCCGTCAGTCTGCCTCTATCTTCACCCATATACGTGGGCTCAGATGTGCATGTCACTTCCTCTTCCTGTGCAACCTCTGCCCCATCTTTATACACGTGCGAAGACACCAGAGGAAACTGTGTGTGTGATTTATTAGCTCCCCTTTTCCTGCATTCACTATTTTCCATCGTCCATCCATCCGTCTTCTGAACCACTTATTCCTGGTCGGAACTGTAGGAAGAAGCTGGTGCCTATCCCAGCATGCAGTGGGTGAGGGGCAGGAATACACCCTGGACAGGTCGCCAATCCATCACAGCTTCCAAGTGTCCGACTGTCTATTTCCCGTCATCCTGCTGAGTGGCCTGTAGCGTAGTGGTTAAGGTAAATGACTGGGACCCGCAAGGTCGGTGATTCGATCCCTGGTGTAGCCACAATAAGATCCGCACAGCCGTTGGGCCCCCTGAGCAAAGCACTTAGCCCTGACTGTTTCTTGCTTAGTCTAATCAACTGAAAGTTGCTCTCGATAAGAGAATCTGCCAAATTGCCATTAATGTAATGCATCATAATTTATGTACTGTGTGTGATATTTGAGATTATTATTTGAGTTGTCTATAAATAATATGTGCAAAATATGATGCTATTAATTCTCCGATTTCTTCCAAAAAGATGACACATTGCTGAAATGAAGTTACAGGCAATCCTTCAATGTTGCCCCAGACAATTAGTTCCAAAATCTCAGGTTCTTGTGGATCACATGCACATATCACACATTAAAAAGGTGTGTGATGTGCGTTTGTTTTTGCCATTGTAATATAAGGGTGCGCAACATGACAGGAGAGGCCATAAGTCTCTCTGTGCTCCAGCAGGAGGGTCCAAGAGTGTTTGTGTTTGTGTGTTCATGTTTGTGTGTATTTGCGTGTATTTATATATGTGTAAGTGTGTGCATGTGTGTATGTATATATGTGTGAGTGTGTGTGTGTATGTGTATGTATATATGTGTGAGTGTGTATATGTGTGTATGTATATATGTGTGTGTGTGTGAGTGTGTGAGTGTGTGTGAGTGTGTGTGTGTGTGTGTGTGTGTGTGTGAGTGTGTGTGAGTGTGTGTGTGTGTGTGAGTATGTGTGAGTGTGTGTGTGTGTGTGTGTGTGCCCTGGCGTGGATCAAAGCGAGGCGAATCAGTGAGCGATAAGACAGGAGAGCAGATCGCGGCTGCTTGGTGCCACTCTAAGATACGTTCGGCGGAACCTACTCAACCGCAAACCTTCGTCGACAGGAAGAGGTGACTGTCTGCTCCGCCTCCACAGAGGAAGAGCCACGCTCTGTGGCTGGGGGGGTCTGGGTATAGTACACAGAGCAGAGAGAGAGAGAGAGAGAGTGAAAGAGAGAGAGAGAGAGAGAGAGGGTGTGATGCTCCTTTCCTGCTACATCTCGGACGCCCCTGAGACCCCTTCGTCTGGTACGTAATCTTCACCTCTATTTCTATCGCTGATTCTTTCTTTCTATCACGCCGTTCAGTACCTGTTCCCTTTGCCCCTTGTGCTCCAACCTGTCTATCTGTCTCTCTCTCTCTCACCATCTCGTTCCGCATTCCATTGCGAATATGTCTGTACGACGAATCACTGATACTTCTTCTCTCTTTTTCTGTCCCTGACTGTATGTTTCAATCTCTCGCTTTCTCTCTCATTCGTGATCTGTAATATACTGTATATTGCGCTGCAATTAGTAGTAGTAGTAGTAGTAGTAGTAGTACTACTTGGCACAATTATGTGTCAAAAGCTCTTTGTTATCCACGTCTCTGTAAGTTCTTACGTGAAGTACTACAGATAGCTGTAGAGACCACGAAGAACTGAACTTACTTTACAGTAGATGTGTATGGTCATGACAAATACAGAGAGTGTTTGTGTCATTGTGTGACTGCCAGATGATACAAACGCTCAAAGGGTTAAGTCGTGTCTTTATTTAATTTGTGGTCGCTCCTTGGAGGTGTTTTGATTGTACTACGTAAGGTAATTTAATGTTTAGTACATTATAACATAGAGTATATAGTGAACCCAATCCATTCCATTAGTTTCCATCTTTGTAACAAGATCAAATATAAAGGAATGACGTTATAAGGGAATTGTCCATCACTGCCACTTACTAAATTATGTCATATCAAAGGGGAAATGATTTGTTCAGATAAACATCAATGGCTCTCTGCCACCCAGGCCACCGTTGTTCAGCTCGTCTTTAGATCGTCTGTTCAAGAAGTAAATACACCAATGGAGAATAGGAGAAAAAAAAAAGAAGCTGTACTTGCCTGATGCCTGTGCCCTTGTTGTGCTCATTGTTAGGGCTCCATTTTGTTTCTCCGGCCTCCATTTTGAGTCTTGCCAAGCCTGTCCAGCGATGGCGGCCCCGAACCTGTCGGTGAGCTGCGGGTACACCGGGAGCGCGGCCCCCTTCACGGCCGTCTACACGCTGGCGTTCCTCCTGGGCCTGGGGGGCACCCTGACGGCCCTGTGGGGGTTCACCTGCGGCCGCGGCCCACGGCGGAGCATGGACGTCTACCTGCTGAACCTGCTGGTGTCCGACGTCCTCCTCACGCTCGCGCTGCCCTTCAGGATCGCCACGGGGCTGGACGCGGCGCCCTGGGGCCTGCGCGTCTTCCACTGCCAGGCCTCGGCCGTCCTGGTCTACATCAACCTCTACGCCTCCATCGTGTTCCTCGCCCTGGTGAGCGTGGACCGCTACCTGCAGATCGCGCGCAGCCCACGGCTGCGCTGGGCGCGGGAGGCGGGCCTGGCCCGCGTCATGTCGGCGCTGACCTGGGCGCTGGTGCTGTTCCTCATGGTGCCCAACATGGCCATCCCCGTCCGGACGCTCCCGGAGCGGAGGGTGCTGCGCTGCGCCGACCTGAAGCAGGAGGCGGGGCTGCGCTGGCACAAGCTGGCCACCTTCATCGCCACCGCCGTCTTCCTCAACGCCTCGGTGGCCGTGCTGGCCGCCAACGGCCTGGCGCTCCGGCGGCTGTGGGCCAGCCGTCGCCTCGGCGACTACGGCGGCGGCGGCCGGGCGGACGGGCGGCCGGTCGCCCGGCGCACCGCCCGGCACATCGCCGTGGTGACGCTGGCCTACGTGGTGTGCTTCGTGCCCTACCACGCGGTGCGGCCGCCCTACACCCTCTCCCAGGGCCGGCCCGTCGCCAACTGCCGCCAGTGGAGCCTCTACCTGGCCAAGGAGTGCACCCTGCTGCTGGCCGTCCTGCACCTGTGCGTCAACCCCTTCCTCTACTTCCACTTCTCCCGCTCCTTCCGCCTCAGGCTCACCGAGGCCTTCCGGCCCAAGGGAAAGGTCTCGACTCCTGCCCAGGACCTGGAGCCATCCCCACAGCCTTAAGCCCCCTCTATGGGCCCTGTGAGTTCCGCTGATGCTCCTTGAGGCCCCCTGGAGGTCCTCTTGAGTCCCACTGAGGCACCTAGGGGGCCCCTGAGGTTCCTTGAGGCCCCCTGGAGGTCCTCTTGAGTCCCACTGAGGCTCATAGGGGGCCCCTAGGGTTCCTTGAGGTCCCCTGGAGGTCCTCTTGAGTCCCACTGAGGCTCCTAGGGGGCCCCTGAGGTTCGTTGAGGTCCCCTGGAGGTCCTCTTGAGTCCCACTGAGGGTCCTTGAGGTCCCTTGATTCCCCCACGCTACGCTGTGAGACCCATATGAAAAATGCACATTCAAAGCAATAGGGCTCAGCCCAGCCCAGTCACCAGACCTGGATGAAAGATGTATTGGAACTACATACTTGAGATGTTGGTATAAGGCACACATCCCAAAGTAACGATGAAATGGTTCTGTTATTTTTTGTCCTGAATACTGCTTAAAAAAGATGTGGATATTATTGCCAGTTATCAGAATGACTTTTTCAAATGTATTCTAAATATCTCCTCGTAGGATCAAGATAAGGCAGTCCAGTAAAGAGACTGTTTGCTGGAAAAGTCACACAGCCCACTCCCCGAATGGTGGAAACTCTCGTATCTTTCTGTTGGACCACATCAAATGCCTTTTCTGCTTATGGCTTCATTACAAACCTAAACCTTTAACAGAAATGCTTTGTGTCGGCCCAAGAGACTTGGGGTTTTGAACATTCTCGTATCTGCGTCATTGTGCTCCTGACATACTTCCCCCAGCCTTAACATCTGTTCTTTCGGCCTCAGTCCGAGGAAGCCAGCTTTGAAAGGTACTTTCTGGCTTTGCGGTGTTTGCTGTTAAGAAAAAAACAGTCACACTTTACAATAAGGTTCATGAGTTGGCATCCGCTAATGTAGTTGTTCATGAATGAATGATGGACAAATTCACGAATTAAGCGTGAAACTAACTTCATTAGTTAATGCATTTGTTAACAACTAACTAATGTATTTGTACATGTATATTTATACATTAGCAAAGCATAGGATGAACCTATAATTAGTTAATCATTAACAAATACATTAACAGATTTTTTCATTCCAATATGAATTGGCAATAACTAATGTTGTTGTTAAAATGAATCAACAAATACATGAACAGGGCTGTACAGTTAGTTAACAACTACATTAGTTCATGCCAATTCTTGGAATATTATTGTAAAGTGTGACCAAAAAAACCATCACAATGCACGGGTACTGGAACCCACAGCCCCCTTTTGAATCAACACAGTTCTTGTTTTAGGTGTTTTTCCAATTACATCAAATGTACTGTTGCTTGGTAGGACCGGACCTCCATGATACTTGAACGATGAAATAAAAAGGCTCATTTTGTCAAGTTCATGAGTTATTTTTGCACTGGATGTCCGGCCACAGTCACTGCTAGGCAGCTAGTTGCCCCGCTCAGACCAGCTCAAGCTATGTTTTGAAACAGCCGGGAGCTAGTATTTCAAGCTGGCCATAGCTGGAATTTATACGAGGGATTTTAGAATTCCAAATGGCACCCTGCAGGCGTGCATGATTGGAGTTTGAAATCCCTGTTGCTAGTGATTTCAAAGTTTTGTTAGGGCTCCATTTTGTTTCTTCGGCCTCAAATGTACTGTTGCTTGGTTGGACCGAACCTCCATGATACTTGAATGATGAAATAAAAAGGCTCATTTCATCATGTTCATGAGTTATTTTTGCACAGGATGTCATGCATCACTAACGAGGGTAACCAGACCTGCGTCACCCAAGTTCACCTGCTCCCTCAAACTGCATGTGTGCGTGTGTGTGTGTGTGTGTGAGAGAGAGAGAGAGAGAGGAGAGAGAGAGAGAGAGAGAGAGAGGGAGAGAGAGAGAGAGAGAGAGAGGGAGAGGGAGCAGGTGAACTTGAGTAACGCAGGTCTGGTTACCCTCGTTGGTTAATGGCCGCACATCTCACTGTGCAGTTGCTGAGTACTCAAGGAGTAGCCAGACCTGCGTGACTGAAGTTCACCTGCTCCCTCAAACTGCATGTGTGCGTGTGTGTGTGTGTGTGTGTGTGAGAGAGAGAGAGAGAGAGAGAGAGGGAGAGAGAGAGAGAGAGAGACAGGCACACTACAGAACACGCACAGTCGCTGCAGAAACAACAAACAAATCTCTCCGTCGGCTAAAACATTACCAAGCACGTTATCTGTCTGGACTTTGCCTTTGAATATACTGCAGCCCGGGGCACTGCCACATGCTGGCAATTAGAAATAGAAAACCCTTAACAACCACAACCACCACCCCCCCTCGCTCCATCTCCAAGGATACTGTCAACACCTAAGCAGAACAGAGCAGTCACAAAATAACCTCCTCTTAGACCAGCGCAGGAGGAATATGTCTGAATGCACAGCACACATGCGGTGCCGTAGTATGGACTCGGACTGGTGACTGTGCAGTGTGTACGGAGGAGCAGAGGACCTCGCGGGATTGGCTGCACATAGAGAGAGGGCGGAGGGGAGCTGGAAACAGGGGGACAGACTGCCATGGAGGGAGAAGCAGGAATTACTCGGAGCCCCAAGTCTGAGGCCCACGATGATGATGTCACAGCCGGGGCCAGCACGTGGGACCGGGGGGAGATTCCCACTGTAGCAGGTACTGGTCTGGAATGGGTGGGTGGGGGGGGGGGGGGGGGGGTAGTATTAATATGGAGGGCCAGGTTGAGGATTGATGTAATTAGGAATACTGTAATTAGCATTATGGGTGTCATTTTCAAATGTCACTTTTCTTTTTGAGAGAAATTTGTCTGAAACATTAGCGCTTTTGCAAGAGTAATGTGCTGCATTAAAGCAATATTAAAATGATATATAATGTAACTGTAAATGTTAAATACGTTTAAGCACTATATATAGATGTAAATGTTAAATTTAAATTGAATGGTTAAATCCCCAGTGTGCCATGTTAGCGCATCAAGAATAACCTTTCATTGATAATCAATATTAAGCACAAAGAGTGCAGAAAATGTTTCTACAGACATACAGTGGTGTGTGATTTCTTCTTTTTTTGCATGTTTGTCACACTTAAATGTTTCAGATCATCAAACAAATTTAAATATTAGTCAAAGACAACACAAGTAAACACAAAATACAGTTTTGTCTGTGTGAAAAAGTGATTGCCCCCCCTGTTAAAACATAACTGTGGTTTATCAAACCTGAGTTCAATTTCTCTAGCCACACCCAGGCCTTATTACTGCCACACCTGTTCTCAATCAAGAAATCACTTAAATAGGACCTGCCTGACAAAGTGAAGTAGACCAAATGATCCTCAAAAGCTAAACATCATGCCGAGATCTAAAGAAATTCAGGAACAAATGAGAAAGAAATTATTTAATTGAGATCTATCAGTCTGGAAAAGGTTATAAAACCATTTCTAAAGCTTTGGGACTCCAGTGAACCACAGTGAGAGGCATTATCCACAAATGGCGAAAACATGGAACAGTGGTGAACCTTCCCAGGAGTGGCCGGGTGACCAAAATTACCCCAAGAGCGCAGCGACGACTCACCCAAGAGGTCACAAAAGACCCCACAACAACATCCAAAGAACTGCAGGCCTCACTTGCCTCAGTTAAGGTCAGTGTTCATGACTCCACCATAAGAAAGAGACTGGGCAAAAATGGCCTGCATGGCAGAGTTCCAAGACGAAATATGGTGTTGGTAGTGTGATGGTCTGGGGCTGTTTTGCTGCTTCAGGACCTGGAAGACTTGCTGTGATAAATGGAACCATGAATTCTGCTGTCTACCAAAAAATCCTGAAGGAGAATGTCCGGCTATCTGTTCGTGACCTCAAGCTGAAACGAACTTGGGTTCTGCAGCAGGACAATGATCCAAAACACACCAGCAAGTCCACCTCTGAATGGCTGAAGAAAAACAAAATGAAGACTTTGGAGTGGCCTAATCGAAGTCCTGACCTGAATCCTATTGAGATGCTGTGGCATGACCTTAAAAAGGCGGTTCATGCTCGAAAACCCTCCAATGTGGCTGAATTACAACAATTCTGCAAAGATGAGTGGGCCAAAATTCCTCCACAGCGCTGTAAGAGGCTCATTGCAAGTTATCGCAAACGCTTGATTGCAGTTGTTGCTGCTAAGGGTGGCCCAACCAGTTATTAGGTTTAGGGGCAATCACTTTTTCACACAGGGCCATGTAGGTTTGGATTTTTTTTCTTCCTTAATAGTAAAAACCTTCATTTAAAAACTGCATTTTGTGTTTACTTTACTTGTTGTCTTTGACTAATATTTAAATTCGTTTGATGATCTGAAACATTTACGTGTGACAAACATGCAAAAAAATAAGAAATCAGGAAGGGGGCAAACACTTTTTCACACCACTGTATATCACAGGTGAATAAGAGGCATGCTGAATGCAAGCAACTTAAGAAATTAGCGAAATCCAGGAACATTTTCCATCATAAATGACGACCCAAAGTCAACAGTATGGTAGATAAAAATACTTTAGTACATGATGTATTGAGGCCAAATAACTTCTCTAAAAATGCTTCCTGCTGTTTGCAGAGCAAGCTGACAGATGAACTAAACACTCATCAAGGGAGATCTGTATCTTTGCGGACATTTGTGTGTTTTGTATCTTCAGATGCCGTACCTACCTGTTTGGATAAGAAGCAGAGAGAAATCTGCTCTTCAGTGAAAAGCCAAGTAAGGGTGCAGGGGCGCATGCATGTAGATCTGTTTGCGACCCTGATGGTGAATCATACTGTTGTGGCACATAGATAAGGTCGTTATGCTTCCTGTCAAAGGAAACCCAGAATATGCTTCCGGTTTCTAGAAAAAATAAACTTTACACGATTTAAGAAGTAAGCGTGCAACACAATGCAGCAGAAGAGTCCTAAGTCTCATTACCATGCTCTTCAACCACTTCTGTCTGTCTGTCTGTCTGTCTGCAATGCATTGTGGGGTTGCTTGTATCTGGCTATATCAATATCTGCCCATGACTGTGTGTGCATGTGTTTGTGTGTGTGTGCCTGCTTGTGTGTGTTTGTGCATGTGTCTGTGCGTGCATGTATATATGTGTGTGCATGCATGCGTGTGTTCGTGTGTGCACATTTGTGTGTGTATGTATGCATGTGTTTGTGTGTATGTGTGTATGTGTATATGTGTGTGTGTGTGCGTGTATGTGTATATGTGTGTGTTTCTATGTGTGTGTGTGTATATGTGTGTGTATGTGTGTGTCTGTGTATGTGTGTGTGTGTTTGTGTGTGTATATGTGTGTATGTGTGTGTGTGTATGTATGTATGTATGTATGTGTATGTGTGTGTGTTTGTGTGTGTGTGTGTGTGTGTGTGTATGTATGTGTATGTGTGTGTGTTTGTGTGTGTGTGTGTGTGCGCGCATGTTGTTAGATGTTAGATGGTCCTCTGTGCCCTCGGCTCAGAATGCCACCGGTCCTGAGGTTCCGTCAGGAGTCACAGGATCGAGCGACAGACCTCCAGAGAGTACCAGCACAGGTACTCCTCAACACATCCTCTTTGCATTCCCTCTGTCCAATCACATTCCCTCTGTCCAATGAGGCAGTGACCTCTGACCTCTGACCATTCAAATTAAACAGCCCAATGTTGCCAATTGATGGTGAGGTCACTGGTGGCATTGATGACCAGGTACAGTTCTGGTGAATGTTTCGTAGACTTAATGCCATAAAATTACTGTCCATTTATGTGGACTGCAACTGAACACGCTGCTTTGCTTCCAGAGATACACTGCCTGCCAAAGCTGGCGCTGAATGATGACGTCAGAGTACTTTTTCTTCTTCCTGTGTGTTTGTGGCTGGGAGATGCACATGCGCTGCTCTGCTTCCAAAGGTACTCTGCCTGTCAGGGCTGGCGCTGAATTATGATGTCACAATAGTTTCTCTTCTTCCTGTTTGTTAGCAGCTGGGAGATGCACGTGCTCTGTGTGAGTTCTGCGGGCTGCCTGCATGCCCCTTCCCTGACCTTGCTGACCTGAGCTTCACAGTGGAACCTGAGGTTAGCCACCTTCTTAGAAACCATCCCCACCCCAATAGGCACTTTTGGACCGCAAAGCACACTGCAGTGGCTTACTCTCTCTGAAAGCTGTTCAACTCGTGGACGTACAGGTCACTGTAGGGCAAAACAATATGCCGTTGTCAAGACAACAGTGGGCCTATATACTGTAGGTTAGCCACCCCAGTCCTTGAAAACCGGGTCAAGGCTGCTTAAAATTCCATTTCCCTCACAAAGATTCAAGTTGGCTTTATGCCAGTTGTTTTTACTGTTATGTAGATCTTCACTAACAAAGCACACACCATTCCACAGCTGGAGATCTCTTGAGGTTGCTAATTAGTAGGTGTCGGGTGAGCCAAATTAGGGTAGCAACGAACATCTGCAGGACAGCAGATCTCCAGGAACAGGGTTGGGCCAGCCCTGGGTTTTGAGGAATCCGGTGCGTTTGGTCTCTTTCGGTGCCGTGCGTGACCCCCCCGTTCCGGACTCTCTGCAGCGGTTCTGCTGTCCCGAGGCCGGGGCGCTGGTGGAGGCTCTGGCCCAGGAGTGGAGGCTGCTGATGGAGACACTGGGGCAGGGGGTCGAGGGCGGGCCTGACCCACCAGACACCCCCAACAAGGAGGAGGAGCTGAGCCTCCAGGCCTGGGAGAGCGAGGAGTCCAGGTGAGGAGGTGGGGCGTGGCGACATCGGGGCTACGATAGCACAGGAGGTAAGGATGGTAAATGTCTGCATTTATATAGCGCCTTTATCCAAGGCGCTGTACAGGTGATGCTTCTCACTCACTCACTCACTCACTCACTCACTCATCCCAACGGCCCATTGGCTGCCATGCAAGGCACCAACCAGCTCATCAGGAGCATTTGGGGAGTTAGGTGTCTTCCTCAGGGACACGTCGACACACCCAGGGTGGGATCGAACCGGCAGTCCTTCGACTGCCAGAGCAGTTGGAAGGTTGCTGGTTCGATCCCCCACCCTGGGTATGTAGAATTTCCCCATCTAACACGCAATTGCTCCCAACAAGCTGATTGGTACCTTGCATGGCAGCCTTTCACCATTGGCATGTGTATGAGTGGGTGAATGAGATTGTATGAAAGTGCTAGAGAAATGCTGTCCATTTACATCATGGCTAAATCAGTCTTTCATCAACAACCATCCAACCAAAATGTCATATCTCCTAAGCAAATAATTTTGTGTAACAGCAGTAAGCTCTCTGCTTTGACTCTGACTCTGCTCCCAAAGAAAGTGATGCGAGATCAGTCCACTCAGCCTTAAATATGACCTCGATCACTGGGTGGCAACAAACCTGAGGTGGGTCCAGGATCAGAATCAGGGCCTGTCGACACTACTGTTCCTTCCCTCTCCGTTTGCCACATCCTCAGACACCAGGAAAGCGACCTGGAGCAGTACTTCCAGGCGTCCCACCCTGCCATCGTCCCCGCCGACAACTGTGAGTCTGCCCGGCAACAAGCCATCGGTGTCGACAGAGACACCGTTATTAGAGACACGTCAACAGGAGCAGAAATACTTCGGATGACGTGGTAGCACCGCTCAGTAGCGCTAGCGTAGCATTTTACCTCATCTCATGCAGGTGAAAGGTCCCAACTCAGATGAAATGAGATATCGTATGTCCTGGTCTTCTTTTGTAAAACGTGTTAGCTGCAGAAGTAAAACAATATGTCGGAGCTGCTTTTTTAGCAGAATAAATATTAGTTGGCACTCCTAATTATTCACCATATATTGATGCTAGTTATTGAAGATGAAAGAAAAGAAAAATGGGGGAGAAATTATTTATAATTGTTGTTATCAGGGTTAAGTTTCCAATGTACTTCTTTTCATTATTTCTGGCCAGTACCCACAATCCATAGCGTGTGCATTCACAATTAGCTGGCTGTTGCTACCAATCATCTCTAGGAGCATCTTGGCGAATGACGCATCTCTGATCAAAGTATCTATGGTGTCGACAACCAGGAGGATGACCTCACTCATCTCCTGTCACTCACGCAGGCACAAGGACCATCAGCTTCCAGCTCTCCAGCTGTATTCCCAGGGAGACGGACACAAGTGAAACTGAGGATTCTGGGACAGTGGTGGACCACGACCATAGAGAGGAGGAGGACTTCCTGACGGGGCCAGGGGTGTTTGGGTTTGGCATTGCACGGCACAAGGTACGAGTAGGGGGGGGGGCGACATTGGCTCAGACGGTAACAGCAGTCGTCTGGCAGTCGGAGGGTTGCCAGTTCGATCCCCCGCCCAGGCTGTGTCGAAGTGTCCCTGAACAAGACACCCAATCCCCTAAATGCTCCTGATGAGCTGGTTGGTCCCTTGCATGGCAGCCAATTGCCATTGGTGTGTGTATGAATTGGGGGAACAAGTAGCATCAATTGTACAGCGCTTTGGATAAAGGCGCTATATAAATGCCAACCATTTACCATTTACAAGTTGAGCCAGGATTAGCTCATTCACTGTACAAGGTAATTCATCTGGGAAAGATGAGCAGCCATCTCCAGCTGGGATTGCCAATAAGGCTTGTGAGACACTTAAAGGGTGCCTGTCAGGTTATTTGCATTACTGTCACCTTCCTGTCAGCTTTGACCAGTCTGGCCATTCTCCTCTGACGTCTCTCATTAACAAGGCGTTTCTGTCTGCAGAACTGCTGCTCATGTAAACATGGTCCTGTATCTGTACAGTATTACAAAGCAAATGCCTAGTCTCAGGATGGGTCTTCTTCCCTAGTAGAGCAGAAAAATAAAAATGAGCTTTAGAACAAAGACAGTACAATTTGGAAAGTAGCCCTGGTTATGGGTGGGCAGTAATGTTTTTAATTGTTTGTTTTAATACCTTTCTTTGCAGCATAACGTTGGGTTCAGAGAGAAGTACTACGCCAACGGGAACAAGTTCCTCACTGCGTTTCCTGACGGCTCGGCTCAGCTGTTGTATCCTTGGAAAGAGACCAGTCTGCACTGGTGCACTCACAAGAATATACTGTACTTTCAATGTCCAATTGGCAGTTGCCATTGGTGGTTTTAAGTAACCAATCACCTGCAGTCATTGGCAGTTTCAACTTGTTTCTTCAAATATAAGACATGAATGAAGCTCAAAACATTCAGAATGAAGTGCAGCAGATCTGGGGCCTGTTCCACGAAGCAGGATTATGGAGTTAGCTGGATAACTGCACGGAGTAAAACCTGGACCCCACCCAAATCTGGATCATGGACTGATGTAAAAAAAGAGTTGTTCCAGGTTTCACGTTGTGCAGTTATCCAGCAAACCCGGTAATCCTTCTTTCGGTAATACCCCCGAAGTTTGGGAAACGGGGGGGGGGGGGGGGGGGGGGGGGGGGGGAGTGTGTTTAGTATTTTTGTCGGTGTGTGCTTCCTGTCCTTATCGCCATGGCGACAGCTACCCCTCTGGCCAGTTGGCCCTGCTCATCACCGTGGGAGACGGCGAGGGGGACAGGGTCTGTATCGTGCAGGATGACCACGCCCCCAACCCGCCCATCCGAGCCCTGTTCCAATCCAACGGCAGGGCCACCTGTTACCACGGAAACGGCAACATATGGTGGGCTTCCTGTTCCTCTCCGTTGTTTAATGATTGCTGTGTCACCAATTCAGAGCTTGTCTGATTTCTGTAGTAGTAACTGATTCAGATCTTGGCTGATCTCTGTAACAGTAATCAATTAAAAGTGGCAAAAGTATCTGATTTGAAGCTTGTCCTATTTCAGTAAGAGTCTGTAACATAACTGATTTGAAGCTTGTCTGATTTCAGTAAGAGTCTGTAAGAGTAACTGATTTGAAGCTTGTCTGATTTCAGTAAGAGTCTGTAACAGTAACTGATTTGAAGCTTGTCTGATTTCAGTAAGAGTCTGTAAGAGTAACTGCTTTGAAGCCTGTCTGATTTCAGTAAGAGTCTGTAACAGTAACTGATTTGAAGCTTGTCTGAGTTCAGTAAGAGTCTGTAACATAACTGATTTGAAGCTTGTCTGATTTCAGTAAGAGTCTGTAACAGTAACTGCTTTGAAGCTTGTATGAGTTCAGTAAGAGTCTGTAACAGTAACTGATTTGAAGCCTGTCTGATTTCAGTAAGAGTCTGTAACAGTAACTGATTTGAAGCCTGTCTGATTTCAGTAAGAGTCTGTAACAGTAACTGATTTGAAGCCTGTCTGATTTCAGTAAGAGTCTGTAACAGTAACTGCTTTGAAGCCTGTCTGATGTCAGTAAGAGTCTGTAATAGTAACTGCTTTGAAGCCTGTCTGACTTCAGTAAGAGTCTGTAACAGTAACTTCTTTGAAGCCTGTCTGATTTCAGTAAGAGTCTGTAACAGTAACTGATTTGAAGCATGTCTGATTTCAGTAAGAGTCTGTAACAGTAACTGCTTTGAAGCCTGTCTGATTTCAGTAAGAGTCTGTAACAGTAACTGATTTGAAGCTTGTCTGAGTTCAGTAAGAGTCTGTAACAGTAACTGCTTTGAAGCCTGTCTGATTTCAGTAAGAGTCTGTAACAGTAACTGCTTTGAAGCCTGTCTGATTTCAGTAAGAGTCTGTAACAGTAACTGATTTGAAGCCTGTCTGATTTCAGTAAGAGTCTGTAACAGTAATAGATTTGAAGCCTGTCTGATTTCAGTAAGAGTAACTGATTCAGAGCCGGTCAGATTTCTGTAAGAGCACCAGGCCTGGCGCTGGTCTGACCCCTCTGCGCCCTGCAGGGTGAGCGTGGATGTTTCGGGAGGCCAGTGCTCGGACGAGACGGGGGCCCGCGTGAGGAGGTGGCGCTGGAGCGGGTACCGGGACACGCCCACGCCGCTGCGCCCCCTCTTCCTGTCCCTGAACCGCAGCGTCGGGGTGCGGGTCCTGGGCCAGGACAGGATGTTCGTCACCTTCCTCAGCCAGGGCTGCCAGGCCAGGTTCAGCGTGGGCACCTGTGTGCAGGTACTGCGTGTACCGTATACATGTGTGAGTTCTGCGTACAAACTGTGCGTGTGTGTGTGTGTGTGTGTGTGTGTGTGTTCTGTGAGAGGTCTGTGAACATACCGTATGTGTGTGTGTGTGTGTGTGTGTGTAATATGTATATACTGTCTGTCTGTGTGCGTGTGTGCAATCTGTGTACATACTGTCTGTGTGTGTGTGTGCAATCTGTGTATTTAATGTCTGTGTGTGTGTGTGTGTGTGCAATCTGTGTATTTAATGTCTGTGTGTGTGTGTGTGTGTGTGTGTGTGTGTGTCTGTGTGTGTCTGTATGTGTGTGTGCAATCTGTGTATTTAATGTCTGTGTGTGTGTGTGTGTGTGTGTGTGTGTGTGTGTGTGCGTGTGTGTGTGTGTGTGTGTGTGTGCGTGCGCGCTCTCTCTCAGTTTCGGGACGCGAGCCCCACGGCCCCGCCCGGCCCCAGGCCCCTCCCCAGAGAGGAGGTGGTGGTCCTGGCGGGGCGGGCGAGGCTGCGCCGGACCCTGGCTCTCCTGCATCACTGCTCACGGCTGCCCTCCAGCCCGCGGCCCCCGGCGCCCAGGCCGGCCCCCTCCCTGGTGTCCCTGGCCAAAGCCCTGCTGGAGCTCAGCCAGGGCATGGACATGGAGGACAGCGACCGGGCCTTCATCCAGGCCTGCCTGCGGGACTTTGTGTGACCGCTCTGCCCCCAATCCCTCCGCACCCCTCTGTCGCCCACAGCTGCTCCGCTCCGCTCCGCTCCGCACTGCACTTCCTGCGCGAGAACGCCCAGTGCCAAAGATGAATGACCGGGACCCGGAAGGTTGGTGGTTCGAGCCCCGGTGTAGCCACAAGATCTCCGCACAGCCGTCGGGCCCTTGAGCAAGGCCCTTAACCCTGCATTGCTCCGGGGGGGGGGGGGGGGATTGTTGTCCTGCTTCGTCTAATCAACTGCAAGTTGCTTTGGAAAAAAGCGTCAGCTAAATAACAAATGATAAAATACTCTTGTACACCCCAGTCTAGAGTAAGTGAAGAAAAGAAATTGCATGAATGTTTTATTGAAATGCGCATTATTGGTTATTGGTGTATTAGCTTTTTGGCTATACAGTGTACTTGCAAGTGTCAATGTAAATAAGATTTGCATACTGCAAAACAATTTTAATAAAAAATGTTGGCAGCATCTATTGGTGGATTTGGCTAGAGCAGATAAGAGCAATGTCATCGTCACTGCAGTTTGTCTGCTGAAGCCAGGAAATACAAGCAGAATACCCAGAATGCACCATATCTTCTCAATGAACCTATTGGTTAGATAGTGGGACCACAGAAGGAAATACATCGAATAAAAGTAAGTCTTATCTACAAGACAGGCTTTCGTGATGACAGAATCGGATATTACTTCAATGCAAATTGTGAGGAAAAAAAATTAAAATAAAATATGTGCAGAACTGCTGAGCGTTCTCCGCTCACTGTGACCAGCATAAAAGTCCTGGGCAGGACAACTTCAGCGCATGTGCAACATTCCTGTTCACGTGCGATGCCCCTTGGCACACATCAAATAAGACATCATTTTCCATCATAAACTGCCCGGAGTGCGGGAGGAAAACAAAATAATAAAAAAGATTTAATAACCAGGACACACACGGTTTCCAGTTAGTCATAATTACATTTTAATTTCTCTCTCAGTTCCATATTTGGCTATAAAAACAAATATAAAACATTACAACAGTTAATGAAACTAATTCAAATTGTCAAGTAAATTCAAATTCAGAGCAATTAAATAATTATAATCTGGCTTGTTCTGGTTATTTGTTTGTTATTTTAGTAATCTTCCGTAATTCCGTAAATATAAAACAATCAATGGGGATGTTAGGTTATGGCGGGGGCGGCAAAACTATGCAACAGAGGCATGAAACTCCTGGAGGGCCGCAGTGTCTGCTGGTAACTGCAGGTTCCGGTCAATCATCAGCCAACTGTCACCCTGAGAGCAACGTGTGGATTCTTTAGCCAATCAATGACTTAAAAGTAATCACAAACGAAAAACAGTTAAACCAGCAGACACTGCGGCCCTCCAGGACTGGAGTTAAACCTGCAGACACACCAGCCCTCCAGGACCGGAGTTAAACCTGCACACACTGCGGCCCTCCAGGACTGGAGTTAAACCTGCAGACACTGCGGCCCTCCAGGACTGGAGTTAAACCCGCAGACACTGCGGCCCTCCAGGACCGGAGTTAAACCTGCACACACTGCGGCCCTCCAGGACTGGAGTTAAACCTGCAGACACTGCGGCCCTCCAGGACTGGAGTTAAACCCGCAGACACTGCGGCCCTCCAGGACCGGAGTTAAACCTGCAGACACTGCGGCCCTCCTGGACTGGAGTTAAACCTGCAGACACTGTGGCCCTCCAGGACCGGAGTTAAACCTGCAGACACTGCGGGCCTCCAGGACTGGAGTTAAACCTGCAGACGGTGCGGCCCTCCAGGACTGGAGTTAAACCTGCAGACACTGCGGCCCTCCAGGACCGGAGTTAAACCTGCAGACACTGCGGCCCTCCAGGACTGGAGTTAAACCTGCAGACACTGCGGCCCTCCTGGACTGGAGTTAAACCTGCAGACACTGCGGCCCTCCAGGAGTTAAAACTGCAGAGTTTGACACCCCTGCTATATAGGATTATTGCACCAAATGGGCAGCAGTAGTGGAAAGAAAAAAAAAGAAAAAATTAAATAAAATAAAGAAAGGGAAAAGCCATCCCGATGGCACGGACCCCCGTTGTCCCGTTTGGGGAGGGAGGGACCCCAGGCTCAGTGAGGAACGATGGAAACATCCGGCCTGCACCCGCAGTCAAACCTGCATTCAGCACAGACCTTCATAAGGATCGCCTCACTGCCTGAGGGCACGCCCTCCTCCAACCTGCAGGAGAGAGAGGGAGAGGGAGAGGGAGATTGAGAGAGATTGAGAGAGATTGAGAGAGATTGAGAGAGATTGAGAGAGATTGAGAGAGATTGAGAGAGATTGAGAGAGATTGAGAGAGATTGAGAGAGTGCGGGGGAGAGAGAGAGAGAGAGAGAGGGAGAGGGAGAGAAAGAGGGAGAGGGAGAGGGAGAGAGAGAGGGATTGAGAGAGATTGAGAGAGATTGAGAGAGATTGAGAGAGGGAGGAGAGAGTGGGGGGAGAGAAAGAGAGGGGGAGAGAGAGAGGGAGATGAATAAACCAGCTCACTCCAAGCACACAGAAACAGAACACAGTGGATGGAAACAAACACTGGCATTGCAGAGAGGTGAGAGATATGGTCAGTAAGTGGGCTACCGCTGCTCTTAAAAATCCCACTGAGTGCACCTTCATAAGCCACTGCATGTGAGCGACTGCTAGGGAAGGGCACGGTAACGTGCAGTGCAGAGGGGTCCAGGACGTACGGGCTGGGGGGCGGGAGGGGGTTCGCAGGGGGGCTAGGACCGCTGGTGAGGAAGAGCGTCCATGGGCACGTTCATCTTCATCTCGTTCTCCAGGATCTGCACCAGCTGCTGCATGGAGGGCAGGTGGCCCGACTCCAGCTTGGACCACACCGGCATGTCTGCACAGAACCACAGAGCAAGAGATTAACCCTCCCAATCCTAGAGCCCAATGCTTGGACCACACCAGCATGTCTGCAAAGGATTTTATAAAAGAAAAAAACAGAACTCATCCAACAGAAGAGCCTCAGAACACTCTTTGCCTTCCCACTTGCTAATTACAACTCTGGAGGAAAACTCACAACTTACCGTTCAGTGTGATTTCAAAGGCCCCCGTGGACATGCAGTGGTTTTCAAGCATATTACTGAAGAAGAACACCATCATACACGCATATATCTGCCAGAGAAAGAAACATCATTACTAAAAAAACGTGTAGGTTTTGCAAGAGTACTGACAAAGATCACACACGATGAAGGAGGCGACATGCTTCCTACAACAACTGACACAATCTGAAAAGTTGGGTTGCTGCTGTGGACTGGCAATAAATCCACTGAAGTGCACTTATCGCTTTGAGGAGGCTGCATGGAAGGCTTTTTCCTGAACGTTCTAAGTCACTCTTCTAGAACTCTGTTGCTTTAAATTATCAGCAGCGATTGTTACATCAGCATTAGAATGTTCAGTCTAGAACATTCTGATTACATACTGTGATCTCACAACTTAAAAGGGATAAAAGCAGGGAAAACCAGCACTGAAGAGTTAATGCAAGGTGCAGCCACCCTCGAGTATAAAAGGAAAAAGAAAAAGGAAACACTTGTAATGTGTGTTTATACTTTGGGTGAGAGAGCAACCGACACTATGGTAACCGGTCCACTGGGGGGGCACTAATTTAAGCCACGGGGGGACCGCTGTGGACCGAGAGCCACCCACACCCCAGGCCCCGGGGAGCAGAGCCCCGGGGAGCAGAGGGTGGCAGCAGTGGATGCAGGGAGAGCGCGAGGCATCGCACAGCACAGCACAGCACAGCACAGCACAGCACAGCACAACACAGCGAAATCCGCCAAACTGTCGCCGTTTAGCGCGGTGCCGGGTTTAGGTTCCCCCCCGAAGACGGACCTCACACATCCATCGATTCTGCCCTTCTGATGGGTGAAATGGCAGCAGGCACCATTCTATCCGGAGTTTAGCTTGCAGCTCCTGTACTGTTGGGAATGACTCTATGGTCAGCCTGTCCTGCGAGTAATGGTGTGAGCAACAGACGCCAGGCTGGCAGGAGTCACTCTGTGTGGCAGAAGAGGATTGTGGGAATACCAGCTGGACTGCGCAGGCCAAGCCTGTCTGCTGCTCCACAGTGAAAATGTGTAAATCAGCCTGCTGCACCGGGCCGAAACCAGGCCTAAACCAGGCCTAAACCAGGCCTAAACCAGGCCTAAACCAGGCCTAAACCGTCCACATAACTCACCAACATGGCTGGGAGTATGAGGGCCGGCGAGGTTGGCCACCGCAGGGACATCATTAACGGAAAAAAACAAGGTTGATGCAACCAGGCGCAAATCTAACCACACACACGTGGAGTGTTAAATTTTCGGCTGCCATGGCAACCCCCCCCGCCCACTGTGGTCGCGACAGTTCCCAGGCCGCCCGATGGCCCCCGCCCCCGCCCCCGCCGCCACATGGACATTTCCCCACGGCGAAGACCTCCCGACCTTGTTCTCCTGGCCCCAGGTCCAGATCCCGGGAGTCTGCACGCCAAGAGCGGGGAAGGGGTCCTTTCCCAGGATGACCAGGCCGATCAGAGCCAGCTTGAACATGGAGAGGAAGGACGCGATGTGTCTGCACAGAGCAAGCGAGAAGTCACCCATTAATCACTCCAAATGTGGTGCAAATAAATCCCGAATAAAAAAAAATAATAATAATCTTTTTTTTTTTCTCCATGTTATGTGCATGTACAGTGGGGCCTGGGGACTGTTGCCACGGCCACCGGGCAAACCCACTCACTGGTAGATGGGGAGGGGCAGGTAGTTCTCCCCCTCGATGCGGATGTCTGGGTACCGCTGGTTCAGGACCTGCATGTACTCCTCAAACACCCGCTTGTACCCTCAGGAGATACTGTGGAGCACAGAAAAGAGGATCTCACTCACACACACACACACACACACTCGCATTCTACACATATAATTTACACACATAAAAGTCCGCACATCCATACATAATACTCACATATTGTGAATAACCCCTCGCGGAGACGCACACAAATAGCCAGGCACGAACCAAAGACGCATAGCTACAAACATACTGCAACAAGTACGCGTATGACGTGCGCATGACCCACTAATTTCAATAGTCAAAGGCCGATCACATTTCGTGTGCTGTTTACGATGGTTCGGGAGTACTTGCCAGTGCTAGAAAACTGACAGCTACTTAGCTAGCAAGGACCTGCGACAATGACAGGGAACACGCTCAGCAGATTAGGGGTGGATTAAATCAAGAGACAAAATAACGAGATTACAATGTCAGCGAACTAGTAAACCGTTAAACCGAAACTAGTTAAACCGTTTCAGAACAATGTTGACCATTGCAAGGGCACGCATCTAAATATTACCGGTTGGCTAACGTTAGCTAGCTCATTAACTTACCTCCGCGAACTTGCTAATTAACGTTGGACGTTATTTCCGCTTTATAAGCTAGCTAAAAACGTAATTAGACAACTAGCTCATTTACTCAATGAAACGCTGTTTTTGTCCGATATTACCAAATCATTACCAAACTATATTTTAGCGAGACGTCTATGTGTTAGCTAGGTGACGTTAGGAAATCTTTACAGATTTGTGTCGGCCTAGTCTCCTTCCTGCGATTAGCCGACGCAGCTAACGCTAGCCAGTATGACCATCCAAACCGTCTTCGTTTGTATTCTTAATCTTAATGCCTTCACTTACCAAATCTGGAATTTGAGAAGTGGTCCCGTGGCAAACTGCATCTTTAATTTTTTAACACCACCATTATCAGCGGAGGCGCAGTAGAGAGAAAACACTCCTAAGAAGAGGAGTGTAAAGGACAACCACCGTTTCTCCATTCTCTTCTCCGGTCTGTGCCTGAACCGAGGTCTCTGAACCCTGGTGAACTACAAGGCGTGACGCAAGAATACGTAAAACGTCAGATTAACGTGAAAGCTTGTTAAACGTGAAAGATGTGAACTTTGGGAACTGTAGTCTTACGTGTGATTCAGAAAGTGACGCTTGGTTTAGGAAATTGCACTACGAAATTGAACGTGATGTACACGTCGCTGTTACTACGGCATTGTAAAAGAAGTAACAACGGTAAGGACGGCTTAGGTATCGTTCGGATAATCCGTAATCCCTTTGTAATTCAAACACGAAAAACGGTAAATCTGTTATTTGTTTCAAAAGCAAAAACGGAAAAAACGCATCCGTTTTTAGGCTATTGGTGATCTCCACGGTATGTTCCCCACATCACTGCTGTGTAAAATAGAAGTGAAGTTAGCAGCTAAACTCTCCCGTGTGAGTTACCGTATTCCATATGAACTACGCGCCTCACTGCATTATGGTATAGGTGTAATCGGATAATCCGTAATTCGTTTGGAATTAAAAAATGAAAAAACGGCCAATCTATTTAAAATCATAATTTTCCTTATTGAATTGAAGAATGAAGAACAGTGGACAGCGGGTGAAGCGGAAACGAGGTGAGGGAAATTGCATCAAAAATCAAGCCCTTAACCTCAAATATTTCTTCGCCTCAGATTCAATACAACATATAACATATAAACATATAAACGAGCTAGCAGGTTATTAGGGTGATGATGTCTGTGCGTCAAGTGATGAATACTGCTCTTTTCGGGACATATATAAAAGTTTATTTGAGGAGCAGAATTATGAGTTGGCGACTGGTCAGGTTTTAGCCCTCCTTGTTGCTAATGACATGAATAGAGCATTCCCAAACCTTGAAACATTGCATCGCATTTATCTCATATTTTGTTATGGGGGGGGTTTATAAGTTGATGCGGGTAAATTGACACTGACAACAAAAATAAACTCTGCCTTCATGATGCATGGCTCTTTTTTTTCTAGTCTCGCTGTCAGAACAACTTGATAATTGGCAACATTGACATTCCAGGATCGAGTTTTAAAATAATTGAACTGCACGATAACAGCGCCGCCTTCTGTCCAAAGAGTTAAGCGCAATAATCCACCACGTGATAGGCACAGCCACAGGAGAGAAACACGTCGACAAATCCTGACTGAGACCGCATCACCGTAGGAAACGACGCGATATCAATCCACTACACACGTACATCTGACGGGCACCCCTTTTTGCCGACTTGCCGCAAGTGAAGTATACGTAGTGTGGTGTGTGAATAGGTAGACGCAGCAACGCCACAGCAATATCAACGTGTTCTTAAATGGTAAATGGACTGCATTTATATAGCGCTTTTTTTATCCAAATCAATTCAGAATGAATGCCTCTCATACGCCCATTCACATTCACACACACACACACCAAAGGTGAAAGGTCAGCTCATTGGGAACATTTGGGGGTTAGGTGTCTTGCTCAGGGACACTTTGACACACCCCTGGTGGGGATCGAACTGGCAACTCTCCAACTGCCTTGTCTTATTTCCGAGAGTTGTATTCATTTGTTTGTCCACTAACACAAGTTATGTTGTGTGTTCGTGAGTGTCTCCCTCTCACCCAGATAGACTCTGTTGTATGTCATTTGATGTTTTTATCTTTTTCCCCTTTTTTGTCTTGAGCCCGACAACCACATTGGAAATATAATTTGTTTAGACTTCTACTGCTGTAGCCTATCCACTTCGAGTTATGATGCATTGTGTGTTCAGAGATGCTCTTCTGCATACCACTGTTGTAATGTGTGGTTATTTGCGTTTCTGTCACCTCCCTGTCAGCTTTGACCAGTCTGGCCATTCTCCTCTGACGTCTTTAACAAGGCGTTTCTGTCTGCAGAACTTCTGCTCACTGGTTTTTTCTTCTTCTTTTTGCACCATTCTTTGCAAACTCTAGAGACTAACGTGCATGCAAATCTCAGGAGATCAGCAATTTCTGAGATACTCAAACCACCAACAATCATTCCACGGTCAAAGTCACTTAGATCACATTTTATCTCCATTCTGATGGTTAATGTGAACATTAACTGAAGCTCCTGACCCGTATCTACATTACATTAATGGCATTTGGCAGATGCTCTTATGCAGAGCGACATACAGTTGATTAGACTAAGCAGGAGACAATCCTCTCCTGGAGGGTTAAGGGCCTAGCACAAGGGCCCAACGGCTGTGTAATAAATGATACCAAGGGAGTTGCTGTCCAAATTCTTATTTTTTGGAATCAACTCTTACTAATAAGTTTGGTTCTTAAGTCTGGTGGTTAAGTTAAGGTTAAGGTTGCTGCTTCATTGTAAGAACACATACACCAGTACGTTAAAATAAAAAATTGTTAATATGTAGGCAGAATATATTGTTTTTTAATGTGTTGGCTGTCAGCACTTGGTGGCAGAGTTTGCAGTTAAACATTTAATACACCTTTTAAACCCTTTGTGTGTACACTAACTGAGCGTTTGTATTATTGTTTATCTGCTTATCTTTATCATGCAAGGTAATCTTCTTTCATAACGATTTTTAAAAAGTTGGCCACCTCGTTAAATATGTAATTTATGAACTAACTCCGAAAACATTAGATTTACAAAGGTAATAAAAAACATAAATACTTCAATTTTTATTAAATTGTATTGTTTTTGTGTTAGGCCACTGAAAGCACTGAGGTCTATAGAAAGCGGACTATGTTCCGCTCCAGGCGTGCGGAAAGATACATTTCCCAGGTACTTCGTCCTCCAAGGGGTAGGGCCTAAGTTTGTGTATACGTAGACATTTCAGTTGGCTTTGTCACTTTCTGCTGGAGACCATTTACTATTAAGTTAAAATTTGGTGGGACAACGTTGACATCGTTTCGCTGCAGTTCGAGTATCCATCCAGTCCCGGAAAAATGGTTGCAAAACAGAGAATTCGCATGGCCAACGAGAAACACAGCAAAAATATAACACTGAGAGGAAATGTGGCCAAAAGTACGGTAAGTTTTGGGGTGAGAGCTGGTGCGTTTTCCGTAGTGAACAGTGATGAATGTGGCTTTAACTCCGCTTTATCGATTTCGTTTGAGCTGGTCGGTTTATTGAAGCTTTTCCTATGTGCCTTCCCAGTTATCAAATGACCGTATTTGGCTAGCAAGTTTATTTGAGACCGTCTACGATGTTGTTTGTAGGTCTGATTGGGTTCGGTAGTACAAGCGAGTACTTGCAGTTGATGATGCTTGATCTTTAATGTTCGTTAACTTCGAAAATTAATTTATGATATAAATTCATAAGTCTGTTGCCTTGATGAATGGTTACACTAAAAGAATGTTTCAACGTTGACGTGTGACTTGCGTTAGCTACCGTCAGATATTTGGCTAGCTCACTGACTGGAGGGAGACCGCTAGCATGTTAGTGTCGATTTCTATCAAGTCATTACTAGCAACTGTTTTGTCATAATGGTTATGTGATTTTTCTTCTTTGATATCACTGGGAAACCGTGAACGGCAGTGCTTTTTTAAAAACCAAACGAAAGCCACTTAATTATTTCTTTATCGCCCACAGAGAAACGCCCAGGATGAAAAAGTCTCGGTTGGACCATGGCTTCTGGCGCTTTTCATCTTCGTTGTATGTGGATCAGGTAAGAAAATCAAAGCCAAATAGTCAGTCAGTGAACCCATCTCAGCCGAATGAGCAAATAAGAATAGTCATAGCAGTACAAGGTCCATTCCCCCCGCCCCTTCGCCCCATCCAATGGCGTGTTTGGACCAGCTAGCTTTATTAGGTTTATTCATCCCGATTAAATAATCGGAAAATCCGAAAAAAGGTGTCGGTTATAGCTACCGTTACCCACGTGGCGTCCCTTCAGTGCTGATCTTTGGGTTTTAATTTTTCGCAAAAGTTACATCTTTAAAAAGTGTCCGATGGGCGTTCTGAAGTTTGCTCCTGGAAAAAGCAACGTTCTCGGGTTTAGATTGGGGGATTCGCGATAAGGCCGATAACAGCGGGCCGGCAGTCCGATACCTGAGCCTATCTGTTTGTTCTCAGGCGCATGTGTGGCGCACAGGTGCCTGTGTTCTCGCACAGGTATCTGACTGACCTTGCACACAGCCACTTGTTGACAGACCGGTGTTTTTATGCCTTTAATAGTTTCCCACGATATTAAACTTATATAAACTCCATTCCTCTGCACCCATGAATTCCACAAGACTCTAGGTCTGTCCTGCTTTGGAGGTTCTGCTCCACTAACCACAGCAGAAACATGGAACAAACTCTACACATTGGCATTTTGTTATTTGGTACAGGTTATGACTCAGGAATTGCGCAACACTGTAGGTTGTGTATGTGTGTGTGTGTGTGTGTGTGGGGGTGTGTGTTGGCAAATGCGCAGTGTGACGTTTGCTGCCAGGCCCATTTTCCTCACCACACTCAGCCGGTTTGACATTTGCCATGTTTCCGAGAGCTCCTATCCCTGATTCCTCACCATGCAGTAGGAGTTTGATTATTCACCTTGGAGAGTGAGGTTTACCCGGGACATTCACAGAAACTCACAGCCGCCTGAATCCTCCCGTCATTGCGAAAAACATCTCTTGGACTCTGTTGCTCAGCAGTCTGTAGTGGAGAAAGCACTGCTCCCTTTAAGCTCCGAGGGGGGGAGTAAAGCAGGATAACTGAGTTAGCTGGATAACTGCACCAAGTAAAACCCACAAAGCAGGATTATTGAGTTAGCTGGATAACTGCACCAAGTAAAACCCACAAAGCAGGATTACTGAGTTAGCTGGATAACTGTACCGAGTAAAACCCACAAAGCAGGATTACTGAGTTGGATGGATAACTACCAAGTAAAACCCACAAAGCAGGATTACTGAGTTAGCTGGATAACTGCACCGAGTAAAACCCACAAAGCAGGATTACTGAGTTAGCTGGATAACTGCACTGAGTAAAACCCACAAAGCAGGATTACTGAGTTAGCTGGATAACTGCACTGAGTAAAACCCACAAAGCAGGATTACTGAGTTAGCTGGATAACTGCACTGAGTAAAACCCACAAAGCAGGATTACTGAGTTAGCTGGATAACTGCACTGAGTAAAACCCACAAAGCAGGATTACTGAGTTAGCTGGATAACTGCACTGAGTAAAACCCACAAAGCAGGATTACTGAGTTAGCTGGATAACTGCACTGAGTAAAACCCACAAAGCAGGATTACTGAGTTAGCTGGATAACTGCACTGAGTAAAACCCTGAACCCCTTCAAATCTGGAACATGGACTGAAATAAAGGGCTGTTTGTTCCGGTGTTATTGCCAACTCCGTAATCCTGCCTTCCCATACAGACCTGGGCCCACAGGTCTGTTTCACAAACACGATTACGGAGTTAGCCAGAAAAAAGTGCACAGTACAATCCGGAATCCTCATGAAACTGGAACATGAAGCGAAGAGCCGTTCCGGGTTTTTCTCAGCGCAGTTATCCAGCTGACTCTGTAATCCTGCTTCATGAAACGGTGCCCTGCTTTGTGTGACAGGCCCCGGGTCATTACCCCTGCTACTGTCACGCTGATGCTGACGCTGACATTACATTACTGGCGTTCGATAGATTCCCTTATCCACAGGGACACGCAATGTAACGGCGTCCATTTAGAAGCTGGATACACATTAAACCAGGTTAAGTGCCTTTCTCAAGGGTATAAGAGCAAAACTCTAGCCGGGAATCAAGCCCAGAAACATTGCGTTTACAGGCCCCTGTATCTCAAAGCAGGATTACTGAGCTGGATAACTGCCCTGATTAAAACCTCCCAATCTGGAACATGGACTGAAGTAAAAAAAAGAGCCATTCTGGGTTTTACACAGCGCAGTTATCCAAACGAACTCTGCATTATCCTGCTTTTAAAAAAATGCCTGGCAGGAGGACCGAGATAGCTGTTGGGGATTCGGTAATCCTGCTTTAAGATCCAGGCTCCAGGTCCCTGATTGCTGTGTCTACCCTGCTAGCGTCGCCCTGAGATCGATGCTTGTCCTCGTTCGCTTGTTTCTAAAACCGTTTCTTTATTTTTTTTTTTTCTTCACAGCGATCTTCCAGATCATCCAGAGCATCCGAATGGGAATGTGAGAAGGGGGCTCCGCCCGGCTGCCTGTACTCCGCCCCGCTCCCGGCCCAGTGATATCCCAGCATTCCCCTCTCTGCCCTCCCGATGGACGCCCCCCGCCCACCCGGCAAGGCTCGAGCCATTATCATCCTGCTTCCGTTTCCGCTGTTTGTTTGGTTAATTCGGGGCGTGGCCGGGCCGTTGTGTCCACCCCGAGACGGTCCCTCCTTTCCCTGTGCCTTAAAGTGGACCCCAAACGCGTGCGTTAGAAAGCCATACCGGTCACGTTCCCGCATTCCTGTCTGGGACCCGCGATCAAAGAGCCCAATGTCTCGCACAACTTTTTCTAATCCTGTTTTTAAAATATTTGTAATGCCAATTATGCATCTCTTCTTGACCATGCTGGACTCTACTTTGCCTTCTCTGTACATGATTACAGGCTAATTGCAAATCGTGTCCTCTTTATTCAAGGGGGACTTATTTTTAAGGTGTTTTTTTTTTTTTTCTTTTCTTTTTTTTTCTGGTGGGGAATGGTCCACCTCTTAAGTCTTGTCCAGGATGCGACCACTGAGAAGTCAGTAACTTTATTCCACAGCTCTATGAAATGGAACATAAATTGTAAGCAGTGTATGTCTTAATTATTCCCTTGCGTATTTATGCATCTTAATTCTGTCATGATGATGATGATGCACTCTGGTTCTCTGCATCCCTCGATTTCCATCTTCTTTTTGTTACCTAGAGTAGGGGGTGTGTGCGTGTGTGTGTGCGTGCGTGCGCGTGTGAGTGCCTGTGTGTGCGTGTGTGTGCCTGTGTGTGCGTGTGTGTGTGCGCGCGAGTGTAGTGTTGGGAGGCCCGAAGAGCAGCTGGCTTTCATTCCACTTCAGTCTAACCCAAACTGGTTGCCTTAGGATCCCCACCCGATCTCCAGCTCGGTACAGTTTTACACCCTCCAGCCCACCAGGGGGCGCAGTCGCTACAGGAAATGAAGTTTAGTCTGAAGTCAATTCGCCTGCAGTGGGTGTGCCACACAACAAAAAACCTGCCTTTTCTGCTGATAAAAAAAAAAAAAAAAAGCAAAACCAATAAAAAAAAAAAGGAAACCATGAATGTAGTTTTCTGTTTGTGTATTTCAGGTTGCAGATGTCCATGCACACCCAATTCATATTTTTATTTTTATTTGGGCACGGGGCCAACACACCACAAGAACAGTATAGTACTGGCACATCTTAATATACAGCATACAGAATATACAACGTAAGAATGATCATGCTTAAACATTTTAATGAATGCAAAACAAGTACTTGGAATATGTTGGTGTGTCTGTGTACCATTCACTGAAGAAAAGCACATTTTGCCTTTGAATTCATGGGTATCTTTTTGTTTGCAACTTGCAGGCATATGCTATGACATAACTCTCTACCAGTGCATAAAGACTTCCTTGTGTAAGTCCTCATAACATTTACCTAATGGGTGCAGTGTGAAAATATATACATATTTAACCTCAGGGTAGGTTGACTGAGTACACATGCACAGTTACCCTAACCTGAATGTATTTGGATTATAATGTCTTTTTTTATTTGTGACAAATACACAATACAGTTTTTTATTTTTATTTTAAAGCAATGAAGAAATAAAAATATATATAAATAGAAATAAATAAATGAAGATAAGATTAAAATACCACATTCGTGAATAGTCCATAGCAAAATAGAATAGTTCCTCGATTCACGCCCTGATTTGAGATCTTTATGCATCTAATTATATCGGAAGCTTCAATGAGAAAGGTCAGCCCTTGAAACAGATTTTTTTATTATTTTATCTTCAGTGAAATTCAAAGTACTATTGTCCATACAATTAAACTGCTCGTGCTTGTTTTTCATAGTGTCATTTTTAAACGGGAACGGTGTTTCTATTCCAGGCCACCGCCAGGCGGCAGAAAGAAAGCAGATGGGCGGATACGAGCATTGTATCTGCAAGGCCACCTCACTTCCTCGTAGTTCCTGTATCGCTGTCATCCAACTGGTTCACTGTGTCTTTAAAGCGCACAGTCGATAGCATCTATCCGGCTACATCCCAATATCAACACGCCCGGCCCTCCGCTCACGGCAACATACCGACAGGTTTAGAGACTCCGTTCGGGCCGTATGGCACTACTCAAGACTGGGGCACGGCATCACGGAACTGGCTGTGCTCAGGACAGTGAGTGCTTAACAACCGGAGACCCGGGTACGGACGTGACGTCTATTGTGACTTTACTAACATTAGCCTGTAAGCTATCATATAAAGTCTCACCTACAATGTTAATTCAGAAATGTAAATCCCAGGAACAAAGCAACTAGTTCGTCCTAGCTAACTTATACTAACTTACCTGTTAGTTTAAGTTAAGCAGTTCCCACGACGCGTGTCCTCTTTGCATGATCTTTCAAAGGCAAATCAAGAAAATCTGAGAAGCTATGTCGTCTGCTGAAAAAAAGTTTGGCTCCAGCCTATCTGGCACTTAGCTAGAGCCTATTTAGCCATCGTTACCTTTTACACAATTTTAAATGTCACGACCTACCAATGCTTACACTAACTATGGGGAGATGGCTTTACCTGGTCTGACTATCAGTAAGTAACAGAGCGGCATTATCAGCTCTATCTGTTATATTTCATTATCTGTATGTTTAGCCGTTATCCCACCAGATAGTTATGTCAGTCGGTCTGTTTGCAGGTTTGATTGCATTTGGTAACCGAAGATAGCATGTGGAGGGCGGCTACTGTCAGCCACTTTAGCCAGCGTTACTTTTTACATTACATTACATTATTGGCACTTATCCTGAGCGACGTACAACAAAGTTCAAAGTGCATACCCATAACAAGTGCGCTGAAAGACCCTAGAAGAAAGTACAATTTCAAGTACGAAGGCTTACGTCTTCACTTAATAACTAGCAATATTTCGTGTGCAGGTAGTAGCTGGCTAGCTTATCGATTCAAAACTGCAGGTGAGTTATGAACGGTAATGCTTGAGCTATTTTTGACAGTGGACTTTAGACTCATTTCGTGACTTAGCGTGTAACGTTATGCCTATATCTATTCCATAATTGCCATAATTGTCCTCTGATGTGATTATCGTTATCGGTGACAGTAATGAAATTCTGTGTGGATTCTTGTTTGAACAAAGAAGGGAGACTGTTGTAGCTAGTCTTGTTCCGGGGGAGTTGATTTGTCGGCAGGCAAAGTTTTGCTTGGATCGTGTGCCCTTTAATACCAGGGGATATACATTTTGAGACGGTAACATCATGTTACAGCATATTAGCTGTCTGGTGCATGTGCGTGTTCGTTCTTAAGCCATGTCCCGGTGACATTTACCGAGCCGTCTGTCTGACGGGTTCACTGGGTGCAGTCTCGGGTGGAGCTTTTTTATGAACTATTGGTGATACTATTCTGATCCTGTGATATTTAGGTGAGGTTTAGTTTTGCAGTCATGTCCAGTTTATAAACGTTATTTTCCATTACAGGATAATATAGTCAACTGTCCAAACTAGCATTGGGACATATTAAGAAGTCAATAAAGATTCACTGGTTTGTTCAAGGAAAATAACTTTTGTTCTGCCTGCTGACTAATAAATGCTCTTACTAGCTGGCATGACATATTCTGCCCTTGTCGTGCAATATCTGAATTGTGAATTGTCCTGCTGCTTGAATTGAATAATGGCCCCGTTAATGTCACGACCGGTCGGTCTGTTGTCTTGTGGAATCCGTGGCATGAGGCAGGTCAACAATTTCGGATTATGCAACACGATCCGACCAGTGAAACCTGGCACTCGAGTTTCTTCGCCCTGCAGTGAAACGGCGCCATCTACGGCTTTCATGTCAAACTGTAATGCCAGATCTGCACGGTGAGCATATATTTGAGTAACCTGGATGTACGCAACCTTTTCACGTACTGCAGACATGGAGCCCCACAGCTCGAAACGGCACGTCTCCAAGAAGAGGCGGAGGGAGGGATCCAACGGCGAAGCGGAGGACGGCGAGCGGTTGGGGAAGCTCCCCCGCTGCACCGTAGTAAGTTTGTGTGCGTTCATGAGAGAGTTTGGCGACGAGCGTATAGATTAATATAGTCAAAGTGGTTTGGCAATAAATAAATAAGAAGTGGAGGTGCCCAAACAGTTCCGGTTGGGAGTCCCAGTGGTGAGTGCTTTCTCGCCGCCATGGTAACATATTTGTTTACATCCCAGGGCGTGAGTGATCCTGCGCCCTTTGCAGACGAGCTTGCGTCACCGACCACGCCCTACCTGCGCGTCAGCATGGACGAAGCACGCAAGGGAACCCCACGTGAGTGAGAGAGCACACCCCGAACGTGTTCCACACGTTCTGAATACACCGTCATGCATACCAGACACAATACACACATGCTCATACTCTTACTGAGGTTTGTTTAAGGAATGTGACTGGGCCATCTCTTAACCCAACACAAGATGATGGTGGAATTGAAGTAAACCCTGGTTTAAAATCCATCTTGAAATTACCAGCTGTTTCAAAACCTAGCTTGAGCTGGTCAAACCATGTTGAGTATGCAGCTGGTCTGAACCGGTCAACCAGCTATCAGCTGTTTCAAAACCTAGCTTGAGCTGGTCTGAACCAGTCAACCAGCTATCAGCTGTTTCATAACCTGGCTTGAGCTGCTCAAACTATGTTGAGTATGGAGCTGGTCTGAACTTGTTAACCAGCTACCAGATCAAAACCTAGCCTGAACTGTTTTTTTTGAGCAGGGAACTCTGGTTTCTCTGGTTAACACACGCACACACACACACACACGTGTAAACGCTGCGCTCCCCTCCCACAGCGGAGCGACCGGTGCGGGTGTACGCAGACGGGATCTTCGACGTCTTCCACTCGGGCCACGCCCGCGCCCTGATGCAGGCCAAGCGGCTGTTCCCAAACACACACCTCATCGTGGGCGGTGAGAAACCCTCATTAAACGCCCTCTAAACGTTACGCCTCTGTCCTGAAGATGATAATGTTTGGCGTGAGTTACTTAATGCTTGTTTTCCCTGCTGGGGGGTGTATCCCAAAGCAGGATTAGGGAGTCAGCTGGACAAGTGCACTGGGTGAAACCCAGAGCCCTCTCAAATACAGATACATGGACTGAAGTGAAAAGAGACGTTCTGGCCTTTTACTCTGTGAAATTCTCCAGCTAACTCGGTGATCCTGCTTTGTGATAAACCCCTGGGGCATCTTAGAGCCTAGTGGCTGAGGTGCTTGACTGGGCCCCAGAAGGTTGGTGGTTCAAGCACCAGTGCAGGCACAATACACAAAATCAGTGCAGCTGTTTGGCCCTTGAGCAAGGCCCTCAAACCCAGTGGGGATTGGCCCCTGCTTGGTCTAATCAACTGTAAGTCACTTTGGATAAAAGTGTCAGCTAAATAAATGTAATGTACCCCCCTGGTTGTATATCATTGTAATATTTAAGTTGTTGCTTTATTGGCTAATGAAGCGTCCGCTGTGATTGGTTAATGAAGTCCTCTTCCCCGCTGCGCTCAGTGTGCAGTGACGATCTGACGCACAAGTTCAAGGGCTTCACCGTGATGAACGAGGACGAGCGCTACGACGCCGTCAGCCACTGTCGCTACGTCGACGAGGTCGTCCGCGACGCTCCCTGGACCCTCTCCCCCGAGTTCCTCGCCGAACACCGGGTGAGAGAGAGAGTGTGTGAGTGAGTGTGTGTGTGTGAGTGTGTGTGAGTGTGTGTGAGTGTGTGTGAGTGTGTGTGTGAGAGTGTGAGAGTGTGAGAGTGTGTGAGTGTGTGAGTGTGTGAGTGTGTGAGTGTGTGAGTGTGTGAGTGTGTGTGAGTGTGCATGTGAGTGAGCGTGTGTGCGAGTGAGCGAGTGTGAGTGTGAGTGAGTGTGAGTGAGTGTGAGTGAGTGAGTGTGAGTGAGTGAGTGTGAGTGAGTGAGTGTGAGTGAGTGTGAGTGAGAGTGTGAGTGTGAGTGTGTGTGTGTGAGTGTGTGTGTGAGTGTGTGTGAGTGTGTGTGTGTGTGTGAGTGAGTGTGAGTGAGTGTGTGTGTGTGAGTGTGTGTGAGTGTGTGTGAGTGTGCATGTGAGTGAGCGTGTGTGCGAGTGAGCGAGTGTGTGAGTGTGAGTGAGTGAGTGAGTGTGAGTGAGTGAGTGTGAGTGAGTGTGAGTGAGTGAGTGTGAGTGAGTGTGAGTGTGAGTGAGTGTGAGTGAGTGTGAGTGAGTGAGTGTGAGTGAGTGTGAGTGAGTGAGTGTGAGTGTGAGTGTGAGTGTGAGTGTGAGTGTGTGAGTGAGTGTGAGTGTGAGTGAGTGAGTGTGAGTGAGTGTGAGTGAGTGTGTGTGTGAGTGAGTGAGTGTGTGAGAGTGTGTGTGAGTGTGCATGTGAGTGAGCGTGCGTGCGAGTGAGCGAGTGAGTGTGAGTGAGTGTGAGTGAGTGTGAGTGAGTGTGAGTGAGTGTGAGTGAGTGTGAGTGAGTGTGAGTGAATGTGAGTATGCGTGTGAGTGAGCGTGTGTGAGCGAGTGTGCGAGTGTGTGAGTGTGAGTGAGTGTGAGTGAGTGTGAGTGAGTGTGAGTGTGTGCGAGTGTGTGTGCGATTGAGTGTGAGTGAGTGTGAGTGAGTGTGAGTGAGTGTGAGTGAGTGTGAGTGAGTGTGTGAGAGTGTGTGAGAGTGTGTGAGAGAGACTGAGGGTATCATTTACAATATTGGAGTATTTCCTGCTGTTTACATGGCGCTTCAGTGCTTCCTGGTATCCCAGTGTGCTTTGCTGTTGGCTCAGCCTCAGTTTCCCCATGAAGGAGACGGGCCGGAGTTAGAGCGAGGGTATCTTGTCTTGCTGATGATGATCTTTGGGGGGGCGTGGTCTCATTGAGTCTCAGCCCCTCCCCCTCTCTGCTCCGGACGATAACGGTCTGTAACCTCTCTGACCCTCAGATCGACTTTGTTGCCCATGACGATATCCCATACTCCTCTGCGGGGAGTGACGACGTTTACAAGCACATCAAAGAGGCAGGTGGGTGTCATGGTAACCGGGGGCGGTGGGTGGTTCTGATTGGCTGGGAATTGACAGTGAGGGTTTCTGATTGGCTGTTGTTCCCCCCCCCCCGACCAGGCATGTTTGCACCCACTCAGAGGACGGAGGGCATCTCCACCTCTGACATCATCACGCGCATCGTCCGCGACTACGACCTGTACGTGCGCCGGAACCTGCAGAGGGGCTACACCGCCAAAGAACTCAACGTCAGCTTCATCAATGTGAGTCCCCGCGTGCTCACTGTCCGGACCTTTACGGAGGTTAAACGCCTCACGCACAGGGATACTTCTTACACTACATTACACTTATCCAACATAGAGTTGATTAGACTAAGTACAGGAAAACCAGCCCTGGAGACAATGTGGGGTTAAGGGCCTTACTCAAGGGCCCAACAGCTGTGTGGATCTTATTGTGGCCACACTGGGGCTTGAACCACCAATCTCCGAGGTCCCAGTCAAGCCACCTTAGCCACTACATTATAGGCTGCCCCTACTCAAATATTGTTCTGTGAACTGCAATTAAACTATATAATTCCTATTGATCAGTTCATAAACCAATTTATTAGTATAACTGCTCAAGTCTCTAGAAATATTGTTTGTGGTGGGACTGGATATATGCACTCTCCTTATTCATATGCAAAGGAAACATCTAGCATTCTGAATTGTCTGCTGTGCCCAAAAAAACAAATGACTCAAGACTGGGAAGAGGAACTAATGAACAGGCATGATTGTGACATCATCCTCTCAAAGTTCCATGACATCGGTATTCCTGCTACGTTGCATGTTTCTTTGATACAAAATGTTCTCGAGGTGACACATCCATTATTGAACTAGATCAGTGTTTTGTTAAGCTATTTGTGTCAGTGCATGAGTTTGATGAGTGCATGAGGTGGGTCATGGGTCATGGGAGTGCATGAGTTTGTAGTCCACTAGACTATGCTAGTTTGTGTATTTGAAGAGTCCCTGAACAGTACTAAATGTCTAATTTTGGTGCTGATATCAAACTGTTTAAGAACCAGTGACCGAGTTCCGTGTTTCTCAACTCCAGTCTTCAGGATGCACTTGCCAGAAGGTATTTGTTGTAACCAGGAACTCACACACCTGATTGAACTCTAATCAAGGGCATTTTTGGTGGTGTTTGATTGGCTCAGTCATTAAATCAGGTGTGTGAGTTCCTGGTTACAACAAAAACCCTTCTGGCAAGTGGCTCCCGAGGACTGGAGGTGAGAAATGCTGATCTAGATAGTCCCCTTTCGTGGCCGAGCTGATGGAAACTGGGGCAGACCGCCGTGTAACTCCTTCAGCCCCCGAGAACGGGGCAATGACATGCCGCCATACCGCCCCCCCTGTCTGCCAGGAGAAGAAGTACCACCTGCAGGAGCGCGTGGACAAGGTGAAGAGGAAGGTCAAGGACGTGGAGGAGCTCTCCAAGGAGTTTGTGCAGAAGGTGGAGGAGAAGAGCATCGACCTCATCCAGAAGTGGGAGGAGAAGTCACGCGAGTTCATCGGCAACTTCCTGCAGATGTTCGGGCCAGAGGGGGCGCTGGTGAGAGGGGGGGGGGGGCATTCAGGACCCATTCAGGACCCATTTTGGGTTTCTATTGGTGTGTAGCCAACGGGGGGGGGGGGGGGTATATCGCAAAACAGAATTGCAGGGGGGGGGGCATTCAGGACCCATTTTGGGTTTCTATTGGTGTGTAGCCAACAGTGGGGGGCGGTATATCGCAAAACAGAATTGCGGGGGGGGGGGGGGGGTATATCGCAAAACAGAATTGCTAAGTTAGCTGGATGAGTTCACCATGTAAAACCCGGAACCACTGTTTTTACCGTCCGTGTTCCAGGTTTGGAAGGGTTCCGGTTTTATTCAGTGAATTTATCCAGCTAAATCAGTAATTCTGCTTCTATACCCCCCCACACCCAAGTAAATATGTACTTGTTTTTGGATTCAAATACATCTCACCTGGAGCACTTGAGCCAACCAAGAGGACCAGAAGGCGGGGGGGTTTACAGTTGTTAAGATCATTTCATAGGTTCCAATACACCAGACAAACTCGGTAAAGTGTGGAAAAGTATTTCAATCCAAAGCAATTACGTATTTGCCCTCCTGTTATCTGTGGACATGGATAATCTGCGGTACCGCACTGCAAAATGCAAAAAATAAGTGTTCTAGTCTTATATTAGACTTCAAATCGTATTTCTTTTACCAGACAATCCTGGAGACAGTTGGGACTCATTTCAGGATTTACCAATGGTGTAAGAAAATTTCACAACAAGCAAAATGTTTTCTACTAGAGAGAAAACATGAGATCTTAAGTCATATTATAGGACTGAAATGCATGTTAAGACTAATTATTTTGCTGTGAGAAGCATTATGTTTATCTATCTATGACCTGCTTCTCTTAATAACGTAGCTAACTTGGTGACTTGAAAAATAAGATCTGAAGTCTTGTTATAAGACAAAAACGCACGTTAAGCATGTTTTTGCAGTGTGACGCATTATGCCTATCCATGGAAACGGTGAAGACCAGCCCACAAGATGACTTAAAACTGTCTTAATAACCAAGCTAGCTTGATGACTTTGTACTAAGTGGATGTCCGGGATGAGAGTTTGAGTTGAGAATGTGTGTTGTTCTGAATAAGGGTATGTGCTAAATGAATGTAATCTAATGTAATGTAACGTAACGTAACGTAATGTAATGTAATGTAATGCCCCCCCCCCCCCCCCCCCCCCCTACAGAAGCACATGCTGACGGAGGGCAGGGCCAGATGCTTGAGTTTGAGAATGTGTGTTATTCTGGATAAGAGGATGTGCTAAATGAATGTAATGTAATGTAATGCCCCCTCCCCCTACAGAAGCACATGCTGAAGGAGGGCAGGGGCCGGATGCTCCAGGCCATCAGCCCCAGACAGAGCCCCAGCAGCAGCCCCACCCGCGAGCGCTCACCCTCCCCCACCTTCCGCCTCCGTTCTCACCCGCTCCCCCCCCCTCCTCCCCGCGCCACAGGCCCCTCCCCCCCCCTCCTCCCACGCCCCCCACGCCACCAATCAGCGAGGACGAGGAGGACCAGGAGGACTAGGGCCCCTGGCCCCGCCCCTCCGTCTCTCGCTCAAACCAATCGACGCCGGCCCCTCTACCTGCCTCAATTAACACCTCCAACACTGCCTCCCTCAACCAATCAACACCTCCAATTCTGCCTCCCTTAACCAATCAACGCCTTCCTCTCAACCTGCCTCAACCAATTAACACCTCCATCACTGCCTCCCTGAAACCAATCAACAACTCCAATTCTGCCTCCCCTTAACCAATCAACATCTGCCTCTCAACCTGCCTAAACCAATTAACACCTCCAACACTGCCTCCCTCAACCAATCAACACCTCCAATTCTGCCTCCCTTAACCAATCAACAGCTCCCTCTTTGCCTCCCTTAACCAATCAACATCTAACCCACTTCTCTCTCAGTCTGTTGCTCTCTGTCGTGCCGTGAAAAGACCAGCCCAGGTCACAGGAGTAGCAGTCCCTCAGGACAACAGTGTTACGAACGGAGTGTTATAGTCCCATCCAGTTCCACCTGTCTTTCCAGAGATCCTGCCCGAATTACGCAGACTCCACCTGTCTCCAGGTACGGCGTGTCCTGAGGGCTGTGTCACACCTCGTAATTGGGCTGAGGCAGGTGCCACGTCTGAGTCGCCCCCTGGTGGACGAGTTGGGTCAGTGTGCCGCTTCCTCCTCCTCGCCCCCAATACGCAACCCAGCGAGAACACTGGCAGGGAGCAGGCACGTGCACACACACAGTGTTCAGACAAAACATACTTCTTACACCCGTACCTCTGGCCTCGCCGTCTACACTCGCACCCCTTTCCCAATAATGGGGTGATGCCCATTATTTGCCAACTGTATAGGGACATGCCTCTGTTGTATGCGTTTACTTTACCTCACAATTTCAAGTCTACTAACATGAACCACTGTAAGCACACACACACACACACCGAGGGATACCACTGTTTATTCTGGATTGTTCTGCAGCCCCACCCTTCCTCCTGTGTACTGTCTGGTTCTGTTTCCCCTACTGTGGGAGGAACTCTCAGCCCCTCCCCCAAGTGACCTCTGACCTCCAGTTAGTAACAAAGCAGTTGGGTGTTGGGTCAGCTGTTCCTGGATCAGTGTTTTGGAGATTGTGCCAAGTTCACACTTCCTCTCCCCTCTCTCACTCTGTGCAAAGCACTGGACTCATCCCAATCGCTTATTTTAATCCTCCTTTTTTTTTTTTTTTTCCTTTTCCTTTTCCTTGCTCCTGACCTGGAAATCGATCAAAGTCCGCCATCTTTACAGACTTTCCAACCCGTTAAAAGTTGAAGTTAGGAACTCCCAATCTTGCCTTTGAGCAGGGAAACATGACCGCATCCTATGCAGAGGTTTTTATTTTTTTGGAAAGCCTGACCTATAAATGATCAACCTGTCAATCTGTCACGTCTCTAACTGAGGTTTGGAGGAGCACATTCCATTTGCCTAATTCCCGTTTTCTCGATTTCCTGGCCTCTGCTAACGGGTGGAGCTACTAGAAAAAAGGGGAAGAAAGGAGAAGAATAAAGAGGTGAAAAATAAGCGATTGGTATGAGCCTGCATAATACAACTGCACAAATGCAACAAGCCATAATGTGAAGTGGTACAGTGTTGAATGATGCAATTAGAAGTTTTATTACTTTATTACTACTATTAACACGAGCACTTCTGGGTTTCATTTAATCTTCCCTTTGGGCTGTAACTGAAATGTTTGCAACGGAGTCGAAGGTTCTGTCCAATCGTATCTTCTGGTCTTCTGCTCCACTGTGAACATTAGTACATTTTTACTGGAATGACGGTCTCCATTTTTAAACTCACCATGTACTTTTATTTTATTAAAATGACACAATAATCTATACTTCCAGTAACATAGTTGAAATAGTTTTCTTTTTGTTTAAGTATTGTTTCTGTTGTGATGGCGTTTGATCATCTGCGTTTCACTCCTGGAGTGAAAAGGTTAAACCTTCACAGTGTACTGAACGTCGATCCCTTTACACGTGTAAGGAACTTTTACATTCACAAGTTAAGCCAAAGTGAAAGTTTTCTCCAAACTATAGTCCGTTTCATTTTAAGTGGGGATTACGAGTGAGTATGTCTGGGCTGAAAGCTTTGATGTCCTTTTCGAAAAATGTGTGCGTGGAATTAAGGCCAGTTCTTTTTTCCCAGTATCAGTGTTCTGAACTGAGAATAAATTAAAAAATTGAAAAAAAATGCAAACATTGATTGGTTTTTCATAATGTCTTACTCATCATACTAAACATAAATGGGAACGAAACATCACCACTTCTCTGTCTGGCTGCCTTTTGCTGTTGAGAGTGAGGTAGCATGGTGGCTAACACTTTGAGGAGTAGGTTTATTTTTTTTCTTCAAAATTCCAAGTCAGTGTTCTAGAACTCCCATTTCCAATTACAAAGAATGTTGGGTTCTGAACATTCTGGTCCCGTAATTGTGATCTTGCATGTGAAAGGGTTAAGGCAGTGTTTCCAAACTCCAGTCCTCGGGACCCACTTGCCAGAAGGTTTTTGTTGTAACCAGTAGCTCACACACCTGATTTAACTAATCAAGGGCATTTTTGTGGTTTGATTGGTTCAATCATTAAATCAGGTGTGAGAGTTACTGGTTACAACAAAAACCTTCTGGCATGTGGGTCCCGAGGACTGGAGTTGGGAAACACTGGGTTAAGGAAATGGGCTTCAAACGCAGAGGTCGTGCGTTCGGGTGGGGCACTGCGATCGCACCCATGAGCAAGGTACTCTCCCGAATATACCAGCTATGTAAAATCTCTCTCTGGAGAAGGATTGCCAAATGCCAAAATATAGACAAGTAGACTCAGCCTTTCCATATCGCTCATAGTGATTTCCCAGGTTCAGTTCCTAAAATATGCAATATTAAAATAAATTAGGAAGAAAGCTTCAAACAGGAAAAAACACTAAGAAAATGTCCTGTGTATACCCAGTGAGCACTTTATTAGGTATTATAGACTTATTTTGTGGTCAAAGTAACTTAGATCACATTTGATACTGACCCGTATCTACATGACTCTATGCATTGCACTGCTGCCACACAATTGGCCAATTGTACTATTAATTAACTTTTTTAACTCAATGTTGACGGTCCAATCGCAATGCGAGGAACATCTCCCATCCCGGCATGGCGACAGACACTTCTACACGCGTGCGCAGACCGAGGAAAGAGACACACAGGAGCAGGTTTCTACGGTGTGGTTTTATTAGTATTCGGTGGACAAAGACCAGAGTGGTCGTATGGAGGCTGAAGACCGAGGCCGGGGGAGCAAGTCTCCAGAGACCAGCCAGCCTCTGCACCTCAGAGTGCCAGGTAGTGTGAGAGACCGGGGAGGGGAGGGGAGGGGAGGGGAGGGGAGGGTAGTGTGAGAGACCGGGGAGGGGAGGGGAGGGGAGGGACGGGGAGGGGAGGGACGGGGAGGGGAGGGGAGGGTAGTGTGAGAGACCGGGGAGGGGAGAGGAGGGGAGAGGAGGGGAGAGGAGGGGAGAGGAGGGGAGAGGAGAGGAGGGGAGGGGAGGGGAGAGGAGAGGAGGGGAGGGGAGGGGAGGGGAGGGGAGGGTAGTGTGAGAGACCGGGGAGGGGAGGGGAGGGGGGGCAGGAGGCAGGATGGAGTGGCGGGCGGGGCAGGGGGGGGGGGGGGGGCAGCATCCAGCGGATGAGAGAAACATTGAACAGGACGGACTTTAGACCCGGAGGCTTCAAGACCAGAGATCATCAAATCATGGTCCTTGGTTTTCCACCCTCCCTTTACCCGGGCGTCAGGTGTGAAGACAGTCTGGCCAATTTGATGAGCCAATTTCTCAGATAATTTACGTGGGAGAGAAGAAAACCAGGGCTGGATTTGATGATGGCTGCTTCAGACTTCATCACGTCCCCAGAGAGAGCAGGACCCAGCTCCTGCTTTTCCCCCCCATAATGCACCTCTCTTGGACACAGCAGGGAATATTTAGGGGTTTGAAAATAAAAACAAAAGTGCAACAGTCTGACATGTGGGTGATGTAAACAGGACAGGAAAAAAAAAAAAACTCCTGTAGAAAATAATATTGCAAGAAGGTAATGAGCTGGTCAAATCACACCCCCTCCTCTTTCACAGTTCCTTCACATGTCAACAGTTTGGTCACAATAATGAACTTAAAAAAAAAACACACACACAAAAAAAAAATAAAAAAATACGATATATACCAGATGAAATTCAGCAGACCAGAATGGGGGGAACGGTCAAAGGAGAGAAGGGATGGACGGACAGATAGAGGAAAGAGGAGAGAAAAAATGGACGGACAGATAGAGGAAAGAGAGAAGAGAGGTGCAGGGAGAAGAGCTGCACTTTAGTCCCTGACTGACGGGTGAAGTGACCAATGACATGGCAGAGCTCACGTCCACCCGGCAAACTAATCTCTTTTTAACAGCCAATCCAATTGCACGGTAAAGGCAGGAGGGGAGGGGAAGAGGGGCAGTGGTTGCCGTGGAGACGGGGTACTACAGTTCACTAGGGCAGTGTGTAAACGGATTAATACTGACCTCAAATAAAATACAAAATTAAAAATAAACAAGCGCCTGTGTGCTATACACTTTCAGCCTTCCATTCCCACCGCAGGACTGCGTTTCCATACCAACATAGACATTTTTTTCCCCACAGGCTTCATTTATTTTCGCGTTTCTCCGCGTATCCCTCTCGGCCTGTGGGGAGAGTAATAATGGGAAGAGAGGGGGCGATGGGGCAGAAGGGAGGGATGAAAGGACAGAGGGAGGAGGAGGCAGTAAGGGGGGAAAAGAGAAGGATGAAGAAGAGAGAGGGACAGTGGCCTGTTTTTTCGCGTTCCCCCCCCCCCCCCCGCGCTCTGCACGGCCGGCGGGACGTTAGCACGTTAGCAGCGCGTCTCGTAGATCCCGCTGCGGCCGATGTAGCGCACCCACTTGATGACGTCGTGGTCACTGTAGTTCAGCTTGGGCTCGAACACCTTCAGGTAGCGCACCTTCAGACCGGAGGGGGCAAAGGGCACCTGGGGGAGAGGACCGGGCGCAATTCAGTTCCGCTGGAAAAATTCAGTTGCGCGTTCAGCTAACCGATTTCAATTTCAATTACAAATTAAATTCATATACCAATTACACGTCCAATTACACATTCAATTACATATTCAATTCCAAATTTAATTACATTACAAAACCGAAATTGAACTGCAACAACTGCTCTGCCAAATGAAGGTGAGACAAAGTGAGGGGCAGTGATAACAATGGCAATAAGACCAGTAGTAATACCACTCAACGCAGGTGTGAGGCCAGGCTCGCCCGTCGCCATGGCAAATGGGTTAGGCGGCTCATAATTATGCCAGCATTCCGAGCATTTCTGAGACCAGCAGGGCTCCGAGGGGCTTCACAGTTACCCCTCCGCGCTTACAGCCTGGCACCGTTTGACCCCTGACCCTTGACCCCGGACCCCCGACCCAGGCTTACCTCAAAGTTCATGGAGATGGGAGGCCGCGCCCACTTCTTCTTGTCGTTGGTGGGGAGCAGCTCGATCTCAGCGCTGATCTGAGACTCCTTCATCCCGGCCATCCGCTTAATCCTGCGGGGGGAAGAGGAGCGAGTCTGACTGATCCAGGATCAGCCGAACGTGCAGGAACACAGAGGAGGGTATGGAGAGAGGGAGAGAGAGAGAGGGAGGGGGAGAGAGAGAGGGAGGGGGAGGGGGGGGGGGGCTGAGAGGGGAGAGCGGTGGAAAGTGAGAGAGAGACTAAGAGAGAGAGAGAGAGAGAGAGAGAGAGAGAAAGAGGAGGTAGAGACAAGGATATACACAGGCCAGGAGAGGAATGGCAATAAAGAGGGGTTGGCCTTTCAGAAGGGGGAGAGGGAGAGGGAGAGATAGAGAGAGAGAGAGAGAGAGAGAGGGAGGAAGAAGTAGAGTGAGAGATTCCACACTCACTTCCACACGATGGCGTTCTCGCTGGCCTTGTACTTGGCTTTACCCTTCATGCAGATCACCTGAACCCCACTGGTGTTGAGCGGAGTGGGGATACGCACCTGGAGAGGGAGAGAGAGAGAGAGAGAGAGAGAGAGAGAGAGAGAGAGGAGGGGGAGAGAGGAGAGAGAGAGAGAGGGGGAGAGAGAGAGAGAGGGGGAAAGGGGGAGAGAGAGAGAGTAAGAGAGAGAGGGAACATGAGGTGGAAATGATATAAATTCTGATTCTGATTCCTCTTTCCATGAATAACAAAGCTATTTTAGAAAACTACAAATATCCTGTAAGGACAGGCACAGCACTTTGACCTCTGACCCCTCACCTCGATCTTCTGCGCCAGCAGTGAAGGTTTGAAGTTGGACTTGATGACCACTTTGACCTCCAGCTTGGTACGGCCGACCTCCCTGACCAGCGGAATGACCCGGAAGGGCAGGATGATGTCCTTGGTGGTGCGGTACCTGCGTGCGGAAGGGTGTCAGCGCACCTTTTGTGTTGGTAAACCGACGTGCTCAACCACAGTGACAAGTACCCATCGGCATCGTGGGAAATGTAGTTAACTGGGGGGAGAGGCCAGGGTGTCAGTGCACCTTTTGAGTAGGTATACCAACCCACTCATCCACAGTGACAAGTACCCATCGGCATCGTGGGAAATGTAGTTAACTGGGGGGAGAGGCCAGGGTGTCAGTGCACCTTTTGAGTAGGTATACCAACCCACTCAACCACAGTGACAAATACCCATCGGCATCATGGGAAATGTAGTTAACTGGGGGGGGGAGGCCAAGTTAAAGTCACCAGGGTGGCACTACAAAGTCGCTGTGGTCGCTGTGGAAACGGCCGCACACCTCATGAGCTCGTACTCCCCGTCGGGGGGGATGAAGCTGATGCTGCGCTCCGAGTCGAACTTGCTGAGGCGCACGCACTGGTGGAAGGTGCAGTCGTCGATGGCGATGGACTGCTTCCCACTGCTGGGGGCGCCAGAGAGCAGAGGGACCGGGGGTGGGAAGACAAAAGATAATGTGTCAGAGACAAATGCAAGCTCGCACACTCTCACGCACACACTCGCGCACACACACACTCGCGCACGCACACACTCGCGCACACACTCACGCACTCACACACGCACTCACACACTCACTCACACACTCACTCACACACTCACTCACACACTCACTCACACACTCACTCACACACTCACTCACACACTCACTCACACACTCACTCACACACTCACTCACACACTCACTCACACACTCACACACTAAACACCTCTGGATTCACTACAGCTCTAGACCAGCAGCCAGGGGAACAGGAAACAGTGAGATGAGTTACAGATGAATAGACAGAACACATGACTGAGCAAGATTCACTCCACACTCACACACTCACTCACACACTCTCACACACTCTCACACACTCTCACACACTCTCACACTCTCACACACTCTCACACTCTCACACACTCTCACACACACACACACTCACACACTCACACACTCACACACACACACACACACACACACACACACACACACACACACACACAGATACAGTGTTCCTGCAGAGCAAAGCCCGTTGGAGAACCTGTTCTACACCCAGCACCTACACGGACAGACTCGTGGGACAGGTTAAGGTACAGACAGACTCGTGGGACAGGTTAAGGTACAGACAAGACTCGTGGGACAGGTTCAGGTACAGACAAGACAGACTCTGGGCAGGACAGGGGTACACTACCTTCCCCCCAAATCACTGAGGTCCGGCAATGACAGAGCAGGAAAAAGGAAAAAGGAAAAAAAACAGAGCACACCGCCACTTAGGAACTGAAAAACCACAACATCCAAACCTGTCAATAATCTACACACTCAAGCGCCCCGCTCAATTACACCCAGGCAAGAATATTTCACTCTCTCTCTATGCCGTGTGCGTCACGAGTCAGCAAGCCAGTCACATGTGCCGCAGCAGTGCATTGTGGGAACACTCTCGAAATATGCCCCAGTGTCACGCTCGTAGCCACACCCCCCCCCCCCCACTCACAGGCCACGCCCCCCCCATGCCCAAGCCCCTCCCGCTCTCACCTCTTCCCGGCCTCGTCCACGGTCCCGCCCTTGCCCTGCTTGTCGATGACGATCTTGTCGTTCATGCCGAACTTGCACTCGGGCATCCCGCTCAGGTAGCTCTTCATCATCACGCGGCCGGACACGTGGGCGCTCAGCACCTGACCTGGGGGGTGGGGGGGGGTCCGGTAAACCAGGGTTATTCACACACACCCCCCTCTAGGAGAACCTGTCACGCCGCGCGCTGTACTGATACATTAAAAGCAGCCGACTGCAGTTGAGACACCCTGCAGCTCTCCTTCCAAAAGCCAGGCTGTTAACCTTCAACTTTGTTCCGTTTACTTCAACGGGACCGATGTGCAATATTTAGCACGAAGCGATCTGGAAAATTACGTGACGCCTTACACCGGTTAGCCTAAAAGCCAAAATACATCTGTAGTTGCTGTCAGCGAAACACACACACACACACACACTACATAAGTAGAACAGACCTTCCTTGCGGGGGGACATGGCTAAGGTACACGACTAGGACCTGGAGGGCTGGTGGTTCAAGGCCCAGTGTAGCCACACACTAAGATCTGTGCAGCTGCTGGGCCCCTTGACCACACATTGGTCGGGGGGGGGGGGGGGCTGATGGGACATCAGCAGGTTAACACACTCTAGCCCTACCTTGTGGGGACATCAGCAGGCTAACACACTCTAGCCCTACCTTGTGGGGACATCAGCAGGCTAACACACTCTAGCCCTACCTTGTGGGGACATCAGCAGGCTAACACACTCTAGCCCTACCTTGTGGGGACATCAGCAGGCTAACACACTCTAGCCCTACCTTGTGGGGACATCAGCAGGCTAACACACTCTAGCCCTACCTTGTGGGGACATCAGCAGGTTAACACTCTCCAGCACATCCAGGAAGAGCTCGTTCCTCCGGTACTTGATACCCTCGCGGCGCCAGCCGATCTGCCCGGTCACCTGACTGGTGATCTGAGACTGCTCCTCCTTCGTCTGTCGGGGAGAGGGGCGGACATTTTAAAATGGCAGCTCAACCGCTCCCCCCAAACCCGTCCACACACCACCGTTCGTTCTCAAATTAGTTCAAAAACATTTTTTTTTTTTATGTTCTTAAGGGTGAACTGTCCCTTTAACCCTTTAAGGTGTGAGATCACAAATATGTCATTAGAATGTTCTCAACTGAACATTCTAGTGCTGATGTAATAATCACTGCTGGTAATTGAAAGGAAGGAGTTTCAGTCCACTGACTAAGAATTGAGAAAACATTAACTACTCTTCAAATGGTACAAACAAAGTAACCAAAGATGGAGTGATATTTACCTGGTGCTGAAGGTGAAGAGGTTCACAGTAGAGCAGGAGGTGCAACAGGTCAACACAAAGAGAGGGAAAAAAACATTTAAACACACATTTACACAATAGAATCACACACTTAGCTCTGCACTGGACAGAAATTCATCCCCGTTATGGACTACATTTCCCATGAAGCCCCACAGCAAATTCAGCCAAAGGCAGCCAGTGTGATTTCTGCTGACTCATCGTGGATTCAAGGTGACAATAGCAGCGAGGTTCAGCTCCCTCCTCTTCCTCACCTGGCTCTTGATGCCCTGTTGGGTGATGAAGGTCTTCAGCGCCCCTGTCTCGGAGTTCTGGGGGTACCCAAAGTCCAGGATCTCTACAGGAGGGTCAGCAGGAGGGGAGAGCAGCACATCCACACACGCAAAGCATCAATCGCCGCTCACATTGTGCATCGCTCTCTCCGGCCACTAGAGGCCAGCATTCACCCCCGAGCGCCCTCACGTTCAGCGTTGCTCTGCATTACCCGATTCAGATGGCCATGACTCACTGTTACACTATGATAGCAAACACGACTATGTCTTTACAATCTGGTCGCCCAGTCAACACCACACAAGGGTGCCCATAATCTCCTTAACAGGGACCTCAAACTCCCGTCCTGGAGGGCTGCAATGTCTGCTAGTTTAGAGTGCACTTCGGAATTATTCGCCGGTGTCTTTGCTTGGCTTAAAGCCCAGTTCAGACCAAAGATTAGCCAGGCGGCGAAACCGTTTTAGCGCGCTGCAGAGCGAGGTTTGCAGGAGTCTGAGTTACCCGCTCCAGAACGCCTGATGCCAGCGCCCGCCGCTGTTGGCCATTCAACTTGTCGGGTATTATAACGCGGCAAAGAGTCACCAGTTGCAGCTTGCCACATCACAAACCGTGGGTCTGAACTGGGCTCAAGAGAGCACTCTACTCCTCTCAGAGACCGGCGAGTCCAGAACAGAGCTTCATTCCAGCGAGTTCTTTTAAGGTTTTGGTCGCATTCATAGTTTTCTTTTTCTTTTTTTTCTTTTTTTTTTTACTTACAGCACACCTTGTTTCTGAGGCCTAGGTTTCCAGCTTATTGGAAAGGAAAGACAACCGGCAGACAACGCGGTCCTCCAGGACTGCACGTGGATATCTAACGATGAGGGCACGACACGCTCACAGATGCCAGATCTGCTACGGTCTGATCTAAGGTAAAGATCCTTCACGCCAAGGCCAGGAGCCAGGGAGGGGGAGGGGGTGGGAGTGCTATGGGAGGGGGGGAGGGGGTGGGAGTGCTATGGGAGGGGGGGAGGGGGTGGGAGTGCTATGGGGGGGGTGGGAGTGCTATGGGAGGGGGGTGGGGGTAGGAGTGCTATGGGAGAGGGGGGGAGGGGGGGTAGAGGGGGTTTGGGGGGAAACGGAGCTCTCTTCGTCGGTCAGGCCAGCGCCGAACAGTCAGCCCGCTGCACTTTCTTTAGGCAGTGATTTTCTCATCTCAACGTCAAAAAAATCAAAACCTAAAAAAACTACAGCAAGGCAGAAGTACTCCATCGCCGAGACACGGATTAAAAAACTAAATAAAATACAGAAGGAACCTCTGTTTGGCTTTTAAAAGTGGACGGGCAGACCTAAATAGAATTCTCTGGGGAAGAGGATTGAGTGAAAAATGGAGACAAAGTGGGGGCGAACACACACACACACACACACACTCCACAAAATGCTGATGCTGACATTTTAAAAATAGCAATGTTCAGCATAACAGGGACACAGAGAGAGACATTAGGGGCAAGGTGGGTGGGGGGGGGGGGGGGGGGGGAGGAGTCGTCGGAGGCGGCACGCGATTGGTCGGTTTACCGTCCAGCAGCTCGTAGATCAGCACGAAGTTGTTCTTGATGTTCTCCTCGCTGATCTTGCCGAAGTAGGCGGCCATGACGTCGCACATCTTGTACAGGAACTCGAACACCATGGCGGCGTTGACGTTCTGCTTGGTGACGGCGGCCAGCCAGATGTTGGAGCGCTTGACGTGGAAGAAGCTGGTGCGGGCGATGTTGGTGACGGGGGAGCGCACCTGCTGCCGGGCGTGGATCACGTTCACGCGGAACGCGTCCACCGCGTTGCGCCTGGGAGCGGCGAGGGCGGGCGCGCGGGAGGGAGGGAGAGAGGGAGGGAGAGAGAGAGGAGAGCCAGTTAAAGGGGGGGGGGAGGGGGGCGTCTGGAACATGCAGATTCTGTAGTTAAGACTGCATTCGGGCTCAGACCGGAATGCCAATGCAATGGTGTGAAAAAAACAAAAACAAAAAAAACCCAACAAATTCCAAGTTAGACCCCCCCACCCACGCCCACGCCCTGGTCCCAGCAACAGACGCACTGACAGCCGGTCTCAGCGCTTCGGTAACAACACATCCCGGCAGAAGGGGAATCTCACGTTGCGGAAGCTTCCGGAGAAGCCGCCCTCTTCCCCGCTGAGACCGCCCGCTCTCCTGCACACGGCCGGGGAACAGGGTGCAGTGCAGCAGTGACGTGGGGTTTAATAACGTCGTGCTTTGCTTTGCATTGTATCGAACGCTGTGGAGTCAGACCACGGCGTAGGCACAGAACAGGACTCAATGTCCACACAGGAGGGAGAAAATGGATGTGAAAGAGGAGAAAGAAGGGAGGGAGAGGGGGAGGAGGAAGAGAGGAAGTGACCGACACTTCAGTGACTCTTTGAAGGGAAGTCCTTCAGTTACTTCTCACCTCTTAACTGGTCACACTGTTACTTCCTCATTTACTCAAATATACCGGTTCAATGGGTGCATTTAAAGCTGGTCACTCAATTACTTTATTTACCAAATGTACCAGTTATGTGTGTGTGTGTGTGTGTGTGTCTGTGTGTTTAAAGACAGCTTAATCAGTCACACTTCACTTTATTCATCCAATGTAACTGGTTACATGTTTGCATTATGCATTATGGGGCGACATGGCTCAGGCAGTAAGAGCAGTCGTCTGGCAGTCGGAGGGTTGCCGGTTCCATCCCCCGCCCGGGCTGTGTCGAAGTGTCCCTGAGCAAGACGCCCAAACAAATGCTCCTGACGAGCTGGTCGGTGCCTTGCATGGCAGCCAATCGCCATCGGTGTATGAGTGTGTGTATGAATGGGTGAATGAGAAGCATCAATTGTACAGCGCTTTGGATAAAGGCGCTATATAAATACCAACCATTTACCATTACAGGTCACCAACTGCAGGACCATTTCTCTGCTTCTGACTGACTGACCTGAACACAAATCAACACACTGTACATCAGCCTGGCAGACAGACACAAGGTCCCAGTTAGCACCAATCAGGACTCTCTCTCTTCATCTAAAACCCCGCCCCAACCCTATGTGATTGGTCTGGCACTTTGCAAGACGAACACTCCAGACTCCAGTCACAAGTGCTGATCCCAGATCAGTTTTTCCATTTGTCCATGTCACAGGGTTCTACACTAACATTATTTCCAAGGAGCAACATTTTTTTTTTTTTTTATGCACATTAATGCATCCAAATTAGTAGGTGCGCTCCTAAATTATTTTCCCAGTTGGCACACATCACATCAATTTTCTGGAGCAAGGGCTCCTATTCCTAACGGGAGCCCAGTGGAGCTACTTCCTGTCCCCTGTAACAGCTCCGCCCACAGTCTGTGGTGTGGCCACATGCTACAACATGATTGGTCCTCAGAGGCCAGTCTGTGCGAGGACAGCATGAGGAAAAGTGCCATGTTTAGTGGTTTCCGTGGTGATGACACTCCCCACCCCCCAATTTGAGGGTTTTCAAGAGCCGCCCGACTCGCAAGCTGGGCAGACGCCACTGAAACCCCCGTCGAGACCTCAATGACTCATGTTGATGAATTACACCAAGGAAGTTTCTCCTTGTTCGGTGCAGTTAGTGTGTCTGGCCAGAGGGGGGCGTGCATGCACAATGTCTACCGTTATGAGGCCACACCAAACCACACAGTACTCTCTCCGATGACTTCTGTTACAAAAAAAAAAAAACTTATATAAAGTTACACCAGGGTATTTTTACAGTGTTAATGTCGGCTTATCAAGGGAAAGGGGTGGAAACATTTCCATTTCCTGGGTCCAGGGTTCAGAGAGCAAAAGTCAGGGGTCAGAGGGCACAGGGCGCAGTGGAGAATGGAGGGGGCTCAGGCTACATGCCACGATCCCCCGTGCTGTCACTCAGAGGCAAGGGCCCAGGAGGGAGAGAGGGAGGGAAGAAGGGAGGGAATAAGGGAGGGAGAGAGGAAGAGAGGAAAGAGGAGAGAGGAGGGAGAGGAAGAGAGAGAGGAAGAGGAGAGGGAGAGGGAAGAGGAGGGAGGGAGGGAAGAGGGAGAGAGAGGGTAGAGGAGGGAGAGAGGAAGGGAAAGAAGGAGAGAGGGAAGAGGAGGGAGAGGAAGGGAGGGAGGGAAAGAGGAGACATTGCAGCTGACGTGCTTTTGGGGTCTCCGTGCGTCTCTTACCTATTCCTAAAGCACCGAATGGAGAGATGGACAAATGGCACCAGTAAAGGGGGGAGGGGCAGAGATGAGAGGACAGGGAGGGAGGGACGGAGGGAGGAGAAAGTGGGGTGACAGATTGACAGAGACACGGTCAGACTTGCACACACAACTGCATATGACAAAAGAAATGCACACACAAACTATAAACACAGGCACGCTCAGATTTACCACGAAAAGTCACCAAAAAAACCAAATAAATAAAAGCGGCTAAATTCCGCTTGGCTTAGCAGTTTTCCCCACATGGAGTTTACTGACCAAGGTAGATTATAAGATGTTCAAACAAAATAAAGAAATGACAGAAAAAAGCAACAAAAAAAAAAAGCAATTGATAATAAAAGGAGGACTGGGACTACAAGGCCAGAGAGAGGAAAAGGTACTTAGAGAGGGGCGTCCCCTGACCCCTATGCTGACGCACTGGGACCCTATGTGAATGCACTGGGTCAGCACAGCAAAGCCTGTGACCCTGAGATGGAAGCTAAATTATGCAAAGCAGACGGAGCGGAAACGCACTCCCCTGTCGACACGCTCCGACACGCTCCGACACGCTCCGACGCGCTCCGACACGCTCCGACACGCTCCGACACGCTCCGACACGCTCCGACGCGCCCCCGTACCCCACACTCACCCGATGTCATCGCGGTACACCCGCGAGATCAGCACCTCCCCCTTGTGGTTGTAGATGAACAGTCCTCCGATCATGCTGGTGCTGTTTCAGTCATCACAGACCATGGCGAATCCCAGGACACCTGCGTGTGCGTGCGTGTGTGTGAGTGCGTGCGTGTGTGTTCGTGTGTTTGAGGGTGCATGGTGTGTGTGAGTGTGTGTGGGTGTATGTTTGTGGGTGTGTGTGTGTGTGTGTGTGTGTGTGTGTGTGTGTGTGTGTGTGTGGTGTGTGTGAGTGCGGGTGTGTTTGTGTGTTTGAGGGTGCATGGTGTGCGTGAGTGTGGGTGTATGTTTGTGGGTGTGTGGTGTGTGTGTGTGTGTGTGTGTGTGTGGGTGGGTGCATGTTTGTGCATGCGTGGTGTGTGTGTGGGTGTATGTTTGTGGGTGCATGGTGTGTGTGTGTGTGTGTGTGTGTGTGTGTGTGTGTGGGTGTATGTTTGTGGGTGCGTGGTGTGTGTGTGTGTGTGTGTGTGTGTGTGTGTGTGTGTGTGTGCGTGTGCGTGTGGGTGAGGGGGGAGGCAGAGGAAATTAACTTTGTTCACAAAAAGCTCTGAATATCAGCTGATGCACTAGAGGAAGGAAACAGCATCCAGAGAGGACGCAGAGAGAGAGAGGAAGAGGATGAAGAACAGTAAGGATGAGAGAGAGAGAGAGAGAGAGAGAGAGACTGAAGGAACAAACTGTAAATTGAAGCTGATATCCAGTCTCCCAACACACGATTCCCCCCTTGAGAGGAGTTCACTTCTCCACTGCATCAGCTAAAGACCAGTAAGGACACCGCTTCACACTCAGAACAACAGCTCTGCTTATAGGCCGCTATTGCAGGAAAACCAGACGTGTCGTCAAACATACCCCGTCCTGCGTACACAGGCACAGATAGGATGGGACAGCGGCTACTTGGCAACCCGCCAACCGCCGCTAACTACAGATACGGTCTTATCACTGGTATATGGATAGGGCGGCGTTGACTCGTCCTGACACAAACCGCACGCTCATTTCATAACCCAACCCGAAATAAGTTAGAGAGACGTTGAAATGGACACACACACACCAATAGATTACACAAACATTATGCCTTTCCTCCAATTCCACACACACACACACCTTCATTTAAATACCAAAAAAATGCACCCCCCTAAAATCCGTGTTAACTTGTGTTAAAACGCTTAGCTAATCGCTGCGTTATAGAGTGTGAATATTGCAGGAAGCTGCAAGTATGCAGTGTAAGGGTGACCACAGACCGCAGAATAAATTTATACCTTGACTTTTGGGCTCCCAGCGCCGGCCGACTACAAATAATGGATGTAAAAACAAATAACTCAACGTTAACCAAGGCTGGCTGGGTAAAGGACACGTTGCCCTGTCACCTACAAATAAATCCTAAAACCACTGAGGGCTAACGTTAACATTGAGAAACCGTGACTACGCTGTGGTTATAACTCACACACTATGCAGCAAATTTGGACTTCTTTCAAATGGAATACACCTAAACATTGAGCATAATTAAGACTTCAGGGCTGTATCCAAGTTACACCCATCGAAGAATGGATGTAGGTCCTGGAGGGGACTTTGGGCAAACAGATGACCCAGTTGTGCTTCTGGGACAGTGCGAAGAATCCGGACAGTGAGTAACGGACGAAGGGGCTTGATGTTAACGCAGACGTCGGCAGGAGGGGTGTGAGGGTTAACTTAAATAGCAGCCATCAATGCTAGCGTTAACGTTAGCTGGATGAAGTCACATTGTGATGTGTCCTGTGCATTTTCTAAAAACATGAGTGCCTAATCCTATGGCGGATTAACGCCATCTTTCTCAAAGGTCCACCTGTACTGGGAGACGTTCGCCAGCGAGCTATAACGCTAGCCCCCGTAGCTACAGTGACGCGGGTCGGTTTCTTTGGATATGGTTAGCCAAAGACCTGGAACCTCTAGTTACAGCCCGCCAACCTCCCATTGCAAGACAAGGTACCGCCCTGGCATATTATGCCGAGAGCGGAATCACCCCCGTCAGGCACGAATACCTGTTTATCAGACAGACCCGTTCGGAGGTGGGAGACGCCTGTACGGAAAACGTCTTGACCAGCTTGTAAACTAGCATTACTGGGTAACCATGGCCAACAATAGCTGGCTAAATGTAACTTAGCTAAGCTAAACACCAAATGTATGTAGCTTGCTAACCTAGCTAGCTAGCTAGCTAACGTTATTTGCCTAACCATCGGTGCGGCTTGCAAGCAGGTAACCGTTAGTATTAGCTAGCTACCATTCATTTGTTTTTTTTCATCATTTTATCTTACTTTAGCGTAGAAAAAAACAACAACCATATTAAAACATGTAATTAATTAGCCACAGGCGGCAAATACCCTCCTTGACCTTCGCCGACTTCTTATTTAGCTAGCTGTGTAGCCGAATGACGGTCTGGTTCTTGCTGGCCAACAACGTTCATCCGACCGTTCTGTCGCGACCGGCTTGCTAGTCACGTTTCAGTGGATGCTAGAGATGCGCAGCGTCGCGATCGGCACGGTTTATCTTACCTCGCTATAACTTTCCCTCCTACGAATTCGCTGCTTCCTCCCGAGTTGCGTTATTTACGGTGTCCTTTCGCTGTATACGCTCACTTGACCACATACAACCCTCCCTTTCGAACCAAGATGTCCGCCCGTCCTTCCTTCCTTCCTCCAAAGCGCTGTCAGCTGACTGGCTTCACGAAATGGTGACGTCAAAAAAAAATTTTTTTGTACAACATCAGACAGGGTCCAATGGTAAAGAACCACACCTCATATTCAACCTATGATTTAGATATACCTGTCCGACATTTTCGCAGCGTTAATATGAACATAATGTTTTTAATGTTAGCGCAATCAGTTGCACTAAGTTGCAGCAGCTGTATGGCAAAGATAGTAGCCTGTCAGTGAATGTCCACAGAGAAAACCCGGATTGACAGTGAACACTGATGGGATGCATCAATTGCGAGTCTAGAGAAACTGCGCCTACATGTTAACGGTCATAGAACAAGCCTTCTTTTCGCGTAGCATCTACACTTGGAAAATGACTCTCGGACCTGCATTTAGTGCTTGTGCTATGTGTGTGTGTGTGTGTGTGTGTGTTTTTTTTTTTCCTCCGGAGTCGCAACAATCTTCAAAGCACACACACAAACAAAAGCAAGCCTCTACTGAGTCATACCTGGTAAACCACACACGAACGAAAACAAGACATGTGAACATTGTAGCCTTCATCAGAATAGGCCCCCTCTCCCCATTCTTCCTGACCACCCATAACACATACAGTACATTTCCTGCTTTTGCACAATTATTATCTCCCCCTCCCTGTTTCCCAGGGGATTTTATTCTATGTTGCACAAAACTATTTCCAGTCCCTTTCAGAAAAGCAGCTAGGCGTGTCACTGGGTCCACACGAGCTATAAAAAATACAAAATATATCCAAATGCACTGGAAAAAATGTATACATTTATGGAATGACAGCTCTCACTGTAACTGTGAGTCTGTATAGGAGTCTGGAGAGTAACAGCATGAGTGAAAAAATAAGTGAAAACATTTCTCTCTCTCTCTCTCTCTCTCTCTCTCTCTCTCTCTCTCTCTCTCCTCTCTCTCTCTCTCTCTCTCTCTCTCTCTCTCTCTCTCTCTCTCTCTCACACACACACACACACACACACACACCTGGAGTCCATTAGTTGATTCTCCTGACATTCCTGTATGACTCAATGGAATTCCCTACCACACACTGACCTGCACTCAAATTGATTTAGGCACACACAGACATCCATAGGTGTACACACACACACACACACACACACACATGCACAATTATGTCACACGCACCCCAAAACACCAACAAACATTGACAGGGACCATCAACTGAATCACACACATATCCACAGATGTACACACAGGCTCGCAAGCATACACACACACCTTTACAGGGACTATCAACTCAATTATACACACACTTGCAAGCACACATTTTATGGGGATTGTCAACTGAATCACACATAAATATTCACAGATGTGCACTGTGTACACACACACTTACAGGCACTAGAACCGAATTCTATTTCCCTGTGCCCCAAAACACTGCCGGTTCGGGGAGATTCGGAAGTATTCAGCAGACGGGAAACGACAGACCACACGAGCACAGCGTTGATGCAATAAAACTATGTTTATAAATAAAAACAATTCTTTTTTTCATAAAACATCGTACAGGACAGTCGGCGTGAAGCTCGACTGCTGATCACTATACATTATCTGATGCTAATGGTGCTGGGAGTGGACCGAGCGTTACAATGAGAAATTAAACTGGAAAAAAAAAAAAAAAAGATACAGGATCGTTAATGTTAATGATGATGACGGATTAAAAAAGAATGCTCTTGAGGCGATGAGAGTGGAGAAGGAGGGAAGCTATAGCACGTGAGAAAGATTACAGGGGCAAAACCCTCACAGGAACTGTCCACAGAGTAGGCTGGACTTCACCATGAAAGTAAGAAAATGTGCTGTCTGTTATGTCTCTAGAGCAGCGGTCGGAAACCTGGTCCTGGAGAGCCGCAGGGTGTGCTGGCTTTCGGTATTACTCAGCACTTAATTCATCAGTGAATGCAGTTGATTACACAGTTAACTCACCTCACCTTGTTCCTGGGGTCTGAATCGGTTGCTTATTTTTAGGTGAAAACAAAACCGGCCACGCCCTGCAGCGCTCCGGGACCAGGCCTGCCGACCCCTGCTCTCTGACCCCCTCGTGCCCTGGCATCCTAGAGTGTCTCTGACTGTGCTCACCACTGCTAACACAGCTAAACTGCCTGTGCACAGACTGTTAACACAGCCAGACTGCCTGTGTACAAACTGCTAACGCAGCCAGACTGTCTGTGCACAAACTGCTAACGCAGCCAGACTGTCTGTGCACAAACTGTTAACACAGCCAGACTGCCTGTGCACAAACTGCTAACACAGCCAGACTGCCTGAGCACAGTTGCTCTCACTTGGACAGCCGCAGTCTGGTGCAGGTTTCACCCACGGCAAATCACGCAGGATTACCAGTGTGGAAAAATTTAGCGAAATCTGATTTGGCGAGCATCGGTACTCCAGAATAACAGGCTACACCGCAGTGTGCGTCAGAATGTTCCAGAAAGGTCAGCCTGAAAACTCTGTAGCTAAGGATGTTCCCATGGCAACAGCAGGGAAAGCCGGGACGCCCGTGGAATGTGCCTGCATGTGTGTGCGGCAGTATACCTAAGTACAGCACCCCAGCGGATTAAAGTGCACAGACGGCCAGCCACGCCTTCGTCTCCCAGGGAGACGGACAAAGACGCCTGCTTGGATTTCATTTGCACTCATGAGAACTGTGACTTACCCAAAGGCTGCTCTCTCTCCCTCTCCTCTCTCTCTCTCGAATACAGCAAGCACACACGCTCTCTCTCTCTCACACACACACACACACACCATTCGTTTGGCACAGAAGTCTGCTTGTTTTCTCTTTCCTCTCACTCTCCACTTCTCTAACAGACGAGTACAATAAAAAAAAAAGAAGCACAGAATAACAATCATGTCAGTCAGCGTTTAGTCTTTAGTCTTTTTTCCATTTCATTCGTTTGGAGACGAGTCATTTTTCCAGTCATTAAGAATCGCTCCTCCTGTTCCCCGACCTCCTTCTTCACTCCTTCACTCCACATCTTCTCTATCTCTTTTTTTCTCGAAAGTTCTTAACAAAAAAACGTAGATGTGTTGTGTTGTGTTGGGTTGTGAGGTCACAGGACAGGAGACCGGGAGAGAACGAGAGAAAAGCCGCTACAAGACCCTTCGGGGGTGGCGGGGGGGGGGAGGGGGCATGAAGAAAAAAGTGTTGAAGGAAAGCGTGAAACTTTTGATTCCTGTCTTCTTCACTGAAGAAAGCATCAGAGGGTAGCCTCACAGTGGAGGGATGGAGGAGTCAACCATCCTGCCTCTCTCTCTTTCTCCCTCTCTCCTTCCGTCTCTCCCACTCGTTCCTTCTCCTCCCTGCCCCCCCCCCACAGACACAACTCCTCCCAGGTCACATGACGTCCACGAAGAACTCGCTGGGGTTCCCATGGCCATGTGGAAGGACTGTCGGAGGCGGTGAGTTCCGGGGGCACGGAGGCCAGGTCCCGGCTCGGGGGGGAGCCTGGGGGGGCCTGGGGGAGCGGGAGGCCAGGCTGGGGCAGGGCGGGCAGGCCCTGGGGGCCGTACACCAGGCCGTGGGGGCTGTGGGGCCGTGGGCGCTGTGGAGGCTGTGGACACTAGGGGGCGCCGCTGAGCGCTCGCTGGGGGCCCTCTCCCGCCTCGGCTCCGACTCGCTGCCGCTGCCCCCCGATTTGGACTCGCCCCCCCCGGGGCCCGGCTTGGCCTCCTTCTTCCCCCCCGCACTGCGGCTGGACCCTATGCTGCGGCTCCCTGAGGACCACACAGGGAAACACCAGGCGTGAACCTCCCTCGTTCTCCTCTCCTCTCCTCTCTCTCTCTCTCTCTCTCCTCTCTCTCTCTCTCTCTGTCCTCTCTCTCTCTCTCTCTCCTCTCCTCTCTCTCTCTGTCCTCTCCTCTCTCTCTCTCTCTCCTCTCCTCTCTCCTCTCTCCTCTCTCTCTCTGTCCTCTCTCTCTCTCTCTCCTCTCCTCTCTCTCTCTGTCCTCTCCTCTCTCTCTCTCTCTCCTCTCCTCTCTCCTCTCTCTCTCTGTCCTCTCTCTCTCTCTCTCTCCTCTCCTCTCTCTCTCTGTCCTCTCCTCTCTCTCTCTCTCTCTCTCCTCTCTCTCTCTGTCTCTCTCTCTCCTCTCTCTCTCTGTCCTCTCCTCTCTCTCTCTCTCCTCTCCTCTCTCCTCTCTCTCTCTGTCCTCTCTCCTCTCTCTCTCTGTCCTCTCTCTCTCTAAGTACAGATAAACAGGCGTGAACTTCCCTCGTTCTCCTCTCCTCTCTCTCTCTGTCCTCTCTCTCCTTCTCTCTCTGTCATCTCTCCTCTCTCTCTCTCTCCTCTCCTCTCTCCTCTCTCTCCCTGTCTCTGTCTCCTCTCTCCTCTCTCTGTCCTCTCCTCTCTCTCTCTCCTCTCTCTCTCTGTCCTCTCCTCTCTCTCTCTGTCCTCTCCTCTCTCTCTCTCTGTCCTCTCCTCTCTCTCTCCCCTCCTCTCTCTCTCTGTCCTCTCTCCTCTCTCTCTGTCCTCTCTCTCTCCTGTCTCTCTCTCCTCTCCTCTCTCCTCTCTCTCTCTGTCCTCTCTCCTCTCTCTCTGTCCTCTCTCTCTCTAAGTACAGATAAACAGGGTGAACCTCCTCATTCTCCTCTCCTCCTCTCCTCTCGCTCCTCTCTCTCTCCATCTTTCTCAGTACAAGGAAACACAGGCATGAAGCACCCACATTCTCCTGTGTGTGTGTGTGCGTGTGAGTTGTGTGTGTGTGTGTGTGTGCCTGTGAGAGTGTGTGTGTGTGTGTGTATGTGCGTGTGTGTGTTTGTGTGTGCAGTGAGTGTATGTGTGTGTGTGTGGGTGCATGTGAGTGTGCGTGTGTGTGTGTGCGTGCGTGCATGTGAGTTTGTGTGTGTTTGTGTGTGTGTGAGTTTGTGTGTGTGTGTGTGTGTGTGTGTGTGCCTGTGAGAGTGTGTGTGTGTGTGTTTATGTGCGTGTGTGTGTTTGTGTGTGCAGTGAGTGTATGTGTGTGTGTGTGTGTGCGTGCGTGCATGTGAGTTGTGTGTGTGTGTGTGTGTGTGAGTTTGTGTGTGTGTGTGTGTGTGTGTGTGTGTGCATTCCTCACCTTCGCTGTGCTGGCTCCAGCACTCCCCCCGGCAGTGTAGCCGTGGGGGGGGCTCGTGCGGGGCCAGGTTGGGGGGGTTGGGGTTGTAGGGGTGGGGGATGGGGTACTGGTAGGGGAAGGCCAGGGGCAGGGGGCCACGCCGGGGTGGGGCAGAGGGGCCAGGGTGTCCTGGTCGGAGGCTCCACTGGAGCCATCGTGATCGTGCAGGGAGAGGTTAGCCATGTCTGGAGAGAGAGAGAGAGAGGGGGAGAGAGAGGGAGAGAAAGAGAGCCAGGGAGGGAGGGGGAGAGCCAGGACAGACAGAGAGACAGAGGGAGGGAAGGTAGGAGTGAGGGAGGGAGAGAGAGACAGGGCAAGAGGAACAGGGAAAGAGGAGAGACAGGGAGGAGGAGAGTAGTGAGAGTTCACAATGCGAGTCTGTTCATTCACACAAAATCAAATATGGAGGTGCGTCCTCTCTTCATCTCTTCAATCAGTTTCAGGCAGAGGGGCTCAGGCCACGCCCCGCGACCCGGGACCCGGGACCCGACGCGTGGACAGGGGGACAGGGGGACAGGGGACGGG
>NC_083764.1:61193681-61201143 GCF_963514075.1 Conger conger | reverse complement strand
TGTGTGCAGTGAGTGTATGTGTGTGTGTGTGTGTGCGTGCGTGCATGTGAGTTTGTGTGTGTGTGTGTGTGTGTGAGTTTGTGTGTGTGTGTGTGTGTGTGTGTGTGTGCATTCCTCACCTTCGCTGTGCTGGCTCCCAGCACTCCCCCCGGCAGTGTAGCCGTGGGGGGGCTCGTGCGGGGGCAGGTTGGGGGGGTTGGGGTTGTAGGGGTGGGGGATGGGGTACTGGTAGGGGAAGGCCAGGGGCCAGGGGGCCACGCCGGGGTGGGGCAGAGGGGCCAGGGTGTCCTGGTCGGAGGCTCCACTGGAGCCATCGTGATCGTGCAGGGAGAGGTTAGCCATGTCTGGAGAGAGAGAGAGAGAGGGGGAGAGAGAGGGAGAGAAAGAGAGCCAGGGAGGGAGGGGGAGAGCCAGGGACAGACAGAGAGACAGAGGGAGGGAAGGTAGGAGTGAGGGAGGGAGAGAGAGACAGGGCAAGAGGAACAGGGAAAGAGGGAGAGACAGGGGAGGAGGAGAGGTAGTGAGAGTTCACAATGCGAGTCTGTTCATTCACACAAAATCAAATATGGAGGTGCGTCCTCTCTTCATCTCTTCATCAGTTTCAGGCAGAGGGGGCTCAGGCCACGCCCCGCGACCCGGGACCCGGGACCCGACGCGTGGACAGGGGGACAGGGGGACAGGGGGACGGGGGGACAGGGGGACGGACAGACGGACACTCACTGCCGCACACGTCTCCGAAGATGTAGTAGCACTGCTCGGAGAAGGTGATCTTGTTGACGGTGTGGCGGATGTAGCCGGCCTTCAGCAGGTTGCTGGCGTACTTGCGTGCCTCGCGGCGGTCCGTGAAGCCCTCCACGTGGTGGAAGAGCCAGTCCACCACGTCCGACCCTGGGCCGCCAAAACAACGTACTGCAATTCATCCTTCACAAATATAATATTTGGCCCACGCTTTATTTTACAGCCCGTTCATTTTACCTTGTATCCGCTGGGTAAATACACAGCTACTTGTGTAATTATTATGTAAGTGCTCTGATTTCTGTGGTAAGTACTATGACACAAAGCCGGTAAGTGTCATATGTCAGTACTATGTAAATACATTTTACAGCCTGTTTTATAGCACTCTGAAATCAGAATGGCTACCTCGTAATTATCTGGTATTCATCCAGCAAATGCTACACAGACAGTACCTATGAAGGTGTTGGGGATGGTGAGACAGACAGACAGACAGACAGACAGACAGACAGACTACCTATGAAAGCGTTGGGGATGGTGAGACAGACAGACAGACAGTACCTATGAAGGCGTTGGGGATGGTGAGACAGACAGACAGACAGTACCTCTAAAGGCATTGGAGATGGTGAGACAGACAGACAGACAGACAGTACCTATGAAGGTGTTGGGGATGGTGAGACAGACAGACAGACAGTACCTATGAAGGCGTTGGAATGGTGAGACGGACAGACAGACAGACAGACAGTACCTATGAAGGCGTTGGGGATGGTGAGACAGACAGACAGTACCTATGAAGGCGTTGGGGATGGTGAGGCAGACAGACAGACAGACAGTACCTATGAAGGCGTTGGGGATGGTGAGACAGACAGACAAACAGACAGTACCTATGAAGGCGTTGGGGATGGTGAGACAGACAGACAGACAGACAGACAGTACCTATGAAGGCGTTGGGGATGGTGAGGCAGACAGACAGACAGGCAGTACCTATGAAGGCGTTGGGGATGGTGAAACAGACAGACAGACAGACAGTACCTATGAAGGCGTTGGGGATGGTGAGGCAGACAGACAGACAGACAGACAGTACCTATGAAGGCGTTGGGGATGGTGAGACAGACAGACAGACAGACAGTACCTATGAAGGCGTTGGGGATGGTGAGGCAGACAGACAGACAGACAGACAGTACCTATGAAGGCGTTGGGGATGGTGAGACAGACAGACAGACAGACAGTACCTATGAAGGCGTTGAGGATGGTGAGGCAGACAGACAGACAGACAGACAGTACCTATGAAGGCGTTGGGGATGGTGAGACAGACAGACAGACAGACAGACAGTACCTATGAAGGCGTTGGGGATGGTGAGACAGACAGACAGACAGACAGACAGTACCTATGAAGGCGTTGGGGATGGTGATCTTCAGCCACATGCGGTCTCGCACCTCCAGGCCTGACTCTGGGGAAGCCATGGCCTTGGCGATGGTTGCCATGTCACTGTGGATGGACAGGTGGAAGTCATCGAACCCTGGGAGACCAGGAGGGAGGACCGTCAGTCAGCCAGACAGAATGAGGACAGGCAGACGGACAGGGCCTGGAAGCAGGTACTGATACTGCCATCAGTGTGTAGCCATGGCAGTCTGGTTTGGCAGGGGGGGTGGGGGCAGGGCCTGGGGGTGGAGCGGCCTGTGGAGGAGGTGTGAGTGGAGGACTTGGGGACTGAGGGTAGAATTCCCACTCGGGACAGGTTCGCAATCAGGTGTGGGAGTGGGCTGATCAAGTGCAGGTGGACATTAATGGCAGAATGGAGATTGGTGAGGGGTTTGGGAAATAGGGTAGATTGCAGGTTTGGGGGTGTGGGTTTGGGTTTTGAGGTGCGGGTTTTGGAGGTTTTGGGGGGTGCAGGTTTGGGGGTGGCAGGGCCTGTGTTGCAGGTTTTGGGGGTGCGGGGTTTTCGGGTGTGGGTTTGGGGGGGCGGGTTTTGGGGTGCGGGTTTGGGGGTGCAGGGCCTGTGTTTGCAGGTTTTGGGGTGCGGGGTTTTGGGGTGCGGGTTTTGGGGGTGTGGGGTTTGGGGTGCGGGTTTGGGGGGTGTGGTTTGGGGGTGGGGGTTTTGGGGTGCAGGTTTGGGGGTGTGGGTTTTGGGGTGCGTGTTTGGGGGTGGTGGGTTTGGGGGTGCGGGTTTGGGGGTGTGGGTTTGGGGGTACGGGGTTTTGGGGTGCAGGTTGGGGGGTGTGGGTTTTGGGGTGCGGGTTTTGGGGGGTGTGGGTTTGGGGGGTGCGGGGTTTTGGGGTGCAGGTTGGGGGGTGTGGGTTTTGGGGTGCGGGTTTTGGGGTGTGGTTGGGGTGCGGGTTTTGGGGTGCAGGTTTGGGGTGTGGGTTTTGGGGTGCGGTTTGGGTGCGGGTTTGGGGGTGCGCGTAACACTTACGCTCGGTCTCGGGGATGGAGCTGGTGATGGAGGAGCTGGTGGAGGTGATGGTGCTCATGGAAGGGCTCATACCGTACACCGGGTACGCCCCCGTCATGGCAGCAGTGTGGGACACCCCACGAGCAGGGTCAATGGGCCGGATCGGCTCACCTGCACAGAAACGGGGGGGGGGGGGTCAGAGAGAGAGCAAGGTCCTGAAGATAACAACGGACAGTGAAGAAAAATAGCAAAGTAAACAAGACACGTGAATATACACGCCCGCTGTGTACAGACACACACATACACACACAAATAGCACACACACACACACATATCTACATGCACACAGCCATCAATATAAAGAGGAGACAGACGAGGTCGGCAGACAGACGGACAAGAGTTATCCTCGACAGGGCAGCCAGGCAGAGGGAGGAGGCGGGGCTAAACCAGGGAGGGGGCAGGCCAAATAATGGAGGGGGGGGGGGTGGCTAAAGGAGAGGGGGGGAGTTAAACAAGAGAGGGGGAGGGGCTAAATGAGGTAAGGCCTCCAGGTTGGTAAAGATTTCAGGCAGGGGAGGAGACAGGCGGCAAGAGCGGAGGTTTTAGGGAAGGGGGTTCGGGGATTGGGCTGAGAGGTGGGTGAATGCAGCACCAGTGAGGTACCTGTTTGAGTGGGGCAGTGCGTCATATAGCTCAACTCTACGGATCAGGAGGGGGAGAAGCAGTTACACCGAGGAACACCCCCCCCAGACAAACACACAGTGGTACGGGCCACGGTGAGCATCACACCATACATGGTCATGGGGGAGGAGACTGATAAGGGGGGGAGGGGGGGAGGGTACAGTGGATGAATGTTGAAAATGCGCGGGGAGACAGGGTGTGGCAGGAGCACTCACTCCGTGGGAGCGTGAAACAGCCTCGGGGGTTGGGATCCCAGCACTTCGCCACCGTCAGGGTGATGGGACTGCCGACGCACATTTTACACACAACGTTACATTACATTACATTATTGGCATTTGGCAGACACTCTTATCCAGAGCGACGTACAGTTGATTAGACTAAGCAGGAGACAATCCTCCCCTGGAGCAATGCAGGGTTTAGGGCCTTGCTCAAGGGCCCAACGCCTGTGCGGATTTTATTGTGGCTACACCGGGATTAGAACCACCAACCTTGGGTGTCCCAGTCATTTCCCTTAACCACTACGCTACAGGCAACACAGCGTCAAAGCGCTAACGCTAACAACACGCCTAGAATTGACACACTTTGCACAGTGTCAATGCACTAGCGCTGCCGACACACTTAGAAACAACTTTCGTTTTTTTGCAGTGTAAAAGTGCTAACGCTACCAACACACCTGGAATCGACACTTTAAAAAAAATCTTTTACAGTGTCAGAGGGGTAATCCTACTGCAATGCAGAGGAGTGCTAAAGTAGATGAGTTCCACTGGTGCACTGGGCTGGTGCATACAACACGGTTATTACAGCGCAATAACAGTGTCGTCCTGCAAAGAACCTGTCATTTATTACAGAGCAATAACTAAGTAAACCAAGTGGCTTTGTTGCTCTCTTCTGGCCTGAGTGTGCGTGTGAGTGTCTCACCCCGGCTTGTGCACGATCTCTCTCAGGACCCGCACCGCATCGTCGTTGGTCATGTTCTCAAAGTTGATGTCGTTCACCTGCGCCAGAGGCAGACAGGAAAGAGGCGGAGAGAGAGAGAGAGAGAGAGAGAGAGAGATGGATAGAGAGAGAGAGTGGGGGGCGAGAGATGAAGGGAAGAGTGAAAGAGAGAGAAGAGAGGGGGGGCAAGAGATTGAAAGAGAGAGAGAGGGTGAGAGATGGAGAGAGAAAGAGAGACAGTGAGCGGAGCGCTGAAACTATGCACACAGATTCCCAAGGTTCCATCAGGTCCCTGTAGTCCTTAATGAACTACAAGACCCAGAAATCAGCTCTCCGGCCCCGCCCCCTCGCCCACCTGCAGCAGCATGTCCCCCGGCTCGATGCGGCCGTCCGCCGCCACGGCCCCCCCCTTCATGATGGAGCCGATGTAGATGCCCCCGTCACCCCTCTCATTGCTCTGCCCCACAATACTGATGCCCAGGAAGTTATACTTCTCTACGGAGAGAAAGAGAGGGACGGAGAGAGAGGGAGGGGAGGGAGGGGAGGGGTGAGGGAGGGGTGAGGGAGGGATGAGGGAGGGAGAGAGAGAGAGACAAGAGAGGGAGAGAGGGAGGGAGAGAGAGACAGGGGAGGGAGGGAGAGGGACAGAGAGAGAGGAAGGGGAGGGAGGGATGAGGGAGGGAAGGAGAGAGGGAGGGATGAGGGAGGGAGAGAGAGACAAGAGAGGGAGAGAGGGAGAGGGAGGGGAGGGAGGGATGAGGGAGGGAGGGAGAGAGACAAGAGAGGGAGAGAGGGAGAGGGAGGGGAGGGAGGGATGAGGGAGGGAGGGAGAGAGGGAGAGAGACAGGGGAGGGAGGGAGGGAGAGAGTGAGAGACAGGGGAGGGAGGGAGAGAAAGAGGGAGGGAGGGATGAGGGAGGGAGGAAGAGAGGGAGAGAGAGAGAGGGAGGGGAGGGAGGGAGAGAGACAGGGGAGGGAGGGAGAGAGAGACAGGGGAAGGAGGGAAAGAGACAAGAGAGGGAAAGAGGGAGGGAGGGAGAAAGACAGGGGAAGGAGGGAAAGAGAAGAGAGGGAGAGAGAGGGGAGGGAGGGAGAGAGAGGAGAGGGAAGTAGAGAAACAAGGGAGTGAGAGAGACACATTGAGGGGCAAGCTAGAGATTATTATTATAATTATTACTATTATTATTGTACAAAAAATCAATTAACAGTGTGTATTATGTAGTTGATGTTGTTGCTGTTAATTCTAATTCTGTGGTAATTATCCTTTGACAATACTGCACCCGTGTGTGTTCATGCCAATGAAGCTCATTTGAATTTGAATTTGAATTTGAGAGATGAAGGCAGTGACAGGCCAGTGAAGAATGTTCTCACTCTTACCTAAGACTAAGTGCAATTCTCCCAAATTCTCCCAAGTTGCAGGGCTCAAAAGAAATTGTATGCTTGGTCATGAATGTTGCAGACTATCACCAAAGTAAAATATAAATGTCTGAATCTCTGAATGAGTGAAAACAACTGCTGGAAATGCAGGATTGGCTCCAGCTAATCTAGTCCAAAAGCCGAGCCTTAACTGGTGATCAGGAAGACCTCTTGGTAAAAATATTTAAGTTCTTAAGTGATGCCCCTAAAGGGCATGACAGTGACAATCACACATAAATAAAGTTCCTCTGTCTAAATGTTTCTTCAAACTGTTTTTCTAAACTTAGGCACATTCGATCAAGGGTGCGGGGACCCAGACAGGCCGACAGACAGACAGACAGACAGACAGACAGACAGACAGACGGACGGACAGACAGACGGGCGGGCGGGCGGACGGACAGACAGACAGACAGGCAGACAGACAGACGGACGTACTCACCCATGTTTAAAGTGACAGTGATGATGTTCAGAGACATGGTGGAGTCTGTTATGCTGCTGAACGAGGACGACTGGAGAGAGGAGGAGAGGAGGAGAGAGAAGAGGGGGAACGTGCGTGAGAGAGTGAGAGAGAGAGAGAGAGGGGGGGGTGAGGAACACACATTTATACGACGGTAAGGTCTGACAGCGGCCCTGCGCTCCTCTGCGGCCGGGGGACTCACCCTCTCCACACGCGACGCTTTGGGTTTCCGTCGCCGCCGGCGATGCCGTCTTATCAGGCGGGAGGAGCTGCTCTGTTCTGTGGAGCTGCTGAACCTGAGGGAGAGGCACGACATCACTCACTGTGACATCACTCACACTGTGACATCACTCACTGTGACATCACTCACTGTGACATCACTCACACTGTGACATCACTCACTGCGACATCACTCACACTGTGACATCACTCACGGTGACACCAAAGTCGGAAAGTGCCAACTTCCGAGTTGCCATGAAGGGGGATTGGGGCTAGTGCTGGGATTGGTCGATTTCAGGACAAGGCTAGCACTGGGATTGGTCGGTTTAGGATCGGGCTAGTGCTGGGATTGCTTGGTTTATGGTCAGGGCTAGTGCTGGGATTGGTCGGTTTTGGTTTGGGGCTAGCACAGTGATTGATCAGTTTTGGTTTGGGGCTAGCACAGGGACTGGTCAGTTTGGGTTTGGGGCTAGCGCTGTGATTGGTCAGTTTTGGATTGGGGCTAGCACTGTGATTGCTGAGTTTTGGCTGGGGCTAGCGCTGTGATTGGTGGGTTTTGGGTGGGGCTAGCACTGTGATTGGTCGGTTTTGGGTGGGGCTAGCGCTGCGATTGGTGGGTTTTGGGT
>NC_083764.1:61108681-61173681 GCF_963514075.1 Conger conger | reverse complement strand
CGTCATGGTTTTGGATTCACATACTTTTTGTACACTTTACTGAGCTTGCCTGGTTTATTGGAACCTGTGAAAACCTCACGTTCTGGTCCTCTTGGTTGGCTCAACTGCACCAGGCAAGATCAACCACGCACAGAAAAGTATAGAAATATAAAACAATTATGTATTTGACCCGGGTCTGCTGTGAGGAAGGAATGCACAGCAGTGGGGGGTGGGGTAGTGGTGACGGAAATTGGCTTATACCTCGAGAGGTTGCAGGTTCAAATCTCAGGGCAGGGGAACTCCCCCCTTCAGCATAGTGCTTTACCTGCACTGCTCCAGTGAAACATCCTACCATGTAAATGGTCAAAAGTCTGAATGAATGAATGAATGAATGAATGAATAAATAAATAAATAAATAATAGGCACCACGGATGGTGCAGTGGGTAGCACTGCCACCTCACAGCAAGGAGGTCCTGCGTTCGAATCCCCGTCGGCCGGGGCCTCTCTGTGTGGAGTTTGCATGTTCTCCCCGTGTTCACGTGGGTTTCCTCCAGGTACTCTGGTTTCCTCCCACAGTCCAAAGACATGCAGGTTAGGCTGATCGGAGAGTCTAAATTGCCCGTGGGTATGAGTGTGTGAGTGAATGGTGTGTGTGCCCTGCGATGGACTGGCGACCTGTCCAGGGTGTATTCCTGCCTTTCACCCAATGTATGCTGGGATAGGCTCCAGCCCCCCAACCATCCCGTTTAGGATAAGCGGGTTAAGATAATGGATGGATGGATAATAATAATAATAATAATAATAATAATAATAATAATGATAACTCTTCCACCATGTGTCACTTAAGTGCTTCTGCTAAAGCAATTAAAAGAGCAATGATTAACACAACCGGTGTGAGGCACAGCCCAAACCAAAGTCTGTCAGTGATAATGATTTTTACGACAGTGGAGAATGTTGCATTCGGCGCGTCAGCCATAACAGCAGGAAGTCGGTTATTCCCAGGCAAGCCCACGAGCTCTGGGGCATTCCTGTCCTCACGTTAGCGATGCAACAGAATTCAAATTGGACAGGGTTACGGACCACGGAGACTGTTGCACGGCAACAAGAGGACCTGTGTGGAACATGCAACTGTTCTTAAAGGATTGTGTTTTTTTTTTTCAAGGTGAGCGGACAGTCCACCCTCCTGATGTATTTTGAGGGAAGCAGAGAGGGTCACGGAACAGAGCGGGGGGAGTCAAACCCATGAACACATGGGGGGAAGGGGGGTCTGTACAGGGGTCGAGAGCTAGCTGCCCTATGGAGCTACATAGCTACATGGTAAATGGTAAATGGTTGGCATTTATATAGCGCCTTTATCCAAGGCGCTGTACAATTGATGCTTCTCATTCACCTCTTCATACACACATTGACACACCAACGGCGATTGGCTGCCATGCAAGGCGCCGACCAGCTCGTCAGGAGCATTTGGGGGTTAGGTGTCTTGCTCAGGGACACTTCCGACACAGCCCGGGCGGGGGATCGAACCGGCAACCCTCCGACTGCCAGACGACTGCTCTTACTGCCTGAGCCATGTCGCCCCCTAAATGGAGAAATTTAGAAAGCTACATAAATTGAGAAAGCTACATGCTTTACATGCTTACAAAAATATCCTATTGTTGTGTGAAAGTCCTACACACGGCTGTTTTTTGTGATAACACTGTCAAGAGTGTGGGTGCATGTGTGTGACGTGTGTTTGTGTGTGTGTGTGTGTGCAATGCCTGTGTATGTGTGTGTGTTATTGCATGAGACAGTGTGTGTGTGCATGCTTGTGGAAAAGTGCGTGTTTGCATGTGCACAAAGTAAAATACCCAGTGTTAATTTAACTCTAACAGAGTACATACAGATCAATAGTAATACGTACTCTGTGAGAGTTGATCTTTCATTTTATTGTGCAGACTCTACTGCCTACAAAAGCAGGTGCGGTTTAAGCTATTTTTTATTATTTGTAGCAGATTCTGGTGTTACCAAGGTGACACGGTGGTGTAGTGGGAACTAGATTGCATTATTAACCCATACTATTTCCATTTAAATCAATGTTACATTACGTTACACGTGTCGTACATTATACACACGTTGACATGCCATGCGTTTCACCTCGGACAAGGGCGTGCCCGAAGCAACCTATAGTTGAAAAAATACAGACTACAGAAACGTAGATGCGGGAAATAGCTAAATCTTGTACCACTCTTGTGAGACAGTTTTCGATGATCACGTAATCATAGTGTAATAGCCATGTACGCAGTGACCATGCCATCATGCTGATCTAATGCGTTGCGTCACAATACATGGCGACCACTCTATTCGGTCATCCCCGCGGTTACCGGAATAATGCGGCGTCCCACCGTTAACACGGCTACGTATGGATTTGACAGGGCAGCGGCACATGCGCAGAGAACATAGCTGCGACGAGCACAGCCCTGCCTCTCAAACCTTAGCCTTGCGCGCGGGCGCGTGTGTGTGTGTGTGTGTGTGTGTGTGTGTGTGTGTGTGTGTGTGTGTGTGTGTGTGTGGAATTTGGGAGATGAATGCCTTGCCAACAACAGCAAACCCGCCGCTTTGTATGGATTTGCATTTAAAGAGGGAGAGAGGCGGAGAGGGAGGCGACTCTGAAAGTTAACCGTAATTCACAGTCTGCGGCTCCGGCTCCGGCCTACATCTGCTCATTGTATCAGCGGACAGCGTGCTGTATTCCCCGGCGATGTGCCGTTTCCAACTCCGGCATTCCAGGTGCTCTAGAGAGTTCCTCCCCGCCGCTCCAGCAACACACAGCCAAGCGAGAGCAGTGTTAAGCGCAAAGTGTGTGTGAGAAAACGAACAGGACAAAAGGAGACGTGTTCCTTTCTTTCTTTTTGACAACAAAAGAAGCCAGTCCGTCAACTAACCCCCCTCCCATTCGGTCTCTATCCGCCATTTTCACCTTTTCCCTCTGATATTCCCAGATAAGTATCGCCTTGTTAGTGAAGTTGTTCGGAGTTCGAAACATTATTCGAAAGGAGGACGGGGCAAAATGTGACAAGAGTCGGCGTTGCGGGGGACAATGGCACGTCAATCAAGACCGCAAAAAGGGTGACCGCCGCGCGCGTCTCGCGGAAAGGACGTGTCACGAATCCCGTCTTAATGTAAAGCACGAGCCTTGCTCACTTATGACTAGTCATCTTTGTTTTTCTCTTCTTCAAAGACAAGCGATGATGTCACAACATTCACCCCCCGCTGAACATATGGCGAGCTTTGCATTATTGTAATGACCTGCACCCCCGTCACTCTTTAGTCCCAAAACATCAGCGGTTTAGTTGACCTTGGACACCCTATAAAATGCCTCCACCCCCTTTTAAGAACGAAAACAAACCTTCCGACATTACCGAGACTCTCCTTCTAAAATTCTGAGTACTTCCAAAGCAAACTGAAGCACACTTCTCCCCCTCCCATCCCCTTCCCCGACGCTGCCAATAGCCTTATATAGGAGCCGTCCATTTCCAAGATGGACGCAGTTAGGACTGTGAAAAAGAACTGGCTTCCATGACACTTTAAACGATTTCTGTGAGTAGCAAAGCGCCCAAGACTTTCTCGAAACACACCTCCGATTCAACCCCCGCTGCCCGTACGAACAGTGTGTCCCCAAACTCCAAACCAGGACCAAAGGAGGATGGGGTCGGAAACACCAGAAAGAAGTAGGCTAGCTTGCTAGCCGACTAGCCTCGTCTAATAGCGAAAAGAAAATATAAAAGTAAATCAACGGCTTGGTAAAATTAAAACCAAACACGTCTGTAACATCCGTAAAACGTGTAAAAAAAATATGTTCGCCGTATTGATCCTCAAACTTACCCAAAGTCATCATCCATAGATTTGAAGAAAAACTTGTAGTTCGGTTTATTGAGGACATTTTTGAAGTCCGCGAGAGTGACCCTGTCCGCTGCGATGGGCAGTTTGACCAGGTACGGAGTCTCCTGGTCGTCGAGGTGGTAGATGACTTTAGTCTCCCCCATTGCGGGTCGCTGGGGAGATAACGGCCGAGCGCATCCAGCCCTGGGTCGCTCTAGCTGCCTCCTCGGCGCCGGTTTGCTCGTTCTCTTCAAACAGATACGGTCGGGTGTTAATCCTTTGCCCTGGTTACGCCGAAGACAGTCCGGACTATCGTCACGACCAGAACGTGACCACTATCAATACGACCGATCAGCTACGGCCCAGTTTTCCCGAAAATGCAACGATATCTTTCAAAATAGCCAGTTGGCCATTACGACTTAACATGGGTAAGCTAAAGTTGTTCTCGGAGGAGCGCTCGCCCGATCTTTCTCTACCAGCTGTGCGCCGATGTGTGTGAACAAAACCTGCCCTCTCGATATTCCAGCTTACTCCCTCTGCAGGAGGAGGAGAAAACGGACGAGGAAAAAAGGAGAAAAGGAAAAAAAAGAGATTGAGAAGGAATTTCAAGGGAACGGTGCTCCAGATCGCGGCTACGTCCCAAGTTTCCGGGTGACGTTAATTCGCAAATAAAGAGCTTTTCTCCTCCATTTGCTGTGCTCGAACAATTTATTCAGTCTCAGAATACAAATGTACGCGTAGTCCTACACTTGTTGGAATACACATACGTAACCTATTTAGTTGCTTTATTGGTTCAACCATTCTCTTGATAATCAAGCTGATTTAAGATTTTTATGGTTACATTTTGAGAATGTGTATTGATAGATCGATAGTCTACAGCAAGTCTAGAACAGTGAAACAATGCAGTTTGTGGAGAGAGATAAGTAACAAATATCTGGTGACACGATCTAATTACTTGGTTATAAACGCTTAATAAATCATTAATAAAACAGCGTGGACGTATATTCCAACATGAAACGCAGGATATGACATTATACCATCTGTTCTTAATGCGGATAACAGGGTCGTCATAAAATTTCACTTGGGTTTCCAGTACGCATAGGTGGTTGTCTGCTTCTGACTTAATCACACGTTGGGATCAGTCAACGCATTGGAGTGAGTACATAAACGTGGGTCTGGAACGCCCTCTTGTGGCCCTTGTCGACTCTGCACCTGTGACACCTCTAAACTGTCAGAAATAAGAAGCCAATTTTGTCAATGAGTCTGTGTGAGAGTATTCGTAGCATACAGTGGACACTTTTCTTTAAAATATATATTTTTGCCCATCAATCTACACCCAAATAGCCCATAATTTAAATAAATAATAAGACCGGCGGCCTGTAGCGTAGTGGTTAAGGTAAATGACTGGGACACGCAAGGTTGGTGGTTCTAATCTTGGTGTAGCCACAATAAAAAAATCCACACAGCCGTTGGGCCCTTGAGCAAGGCCCTTAACCATGCATTGCTCCAGGGAAGGATTGTCTCCTGCTTAGTCTAATCAACTGTACATCACTCTGGATAAGAGCGTCTGCCAAATGCCAGTAATGTAATGTAATGTAAAGACCCTCCAAATTGTGGTCAGGTGCATCCTGCTTGCTTTAATTATCCTTGAGCTGTGTTTAGATCTTGATTGGAGTCCACCTGTGGCAAAGAGAAGCACACACCTGTGTATATGATAATTTTTAATGTGCTATTTAGTTGACGCTTTTATCCAAAGCACCTTACAGTTGATTAGACTAAGCATGGGACAGTCCCCCCTGGAGCAATGTGGTTTTAAGGACCTAGCTCAAGGGACCAACTGCTGTGCAGTGCGTGGCTACACTGGGGCTTGAACCACCAACCTTCTGAGACAAAGCCATGTACCTTAGCCACTAGACTACAGGTCTCACAATTCACACTGCATGTCAGGGCAAAAACCAAGCCTAAGGAACTATCTGGAGACCTTGCGGTGAGGCATAGATCAAGGCAAGGGAATAAAATAATTTCTAAAGCTTTGAGTGTTCCCAGGAGCACAGTGGCCTCAAGCTTCGTGGAATTATATGGGCCATTTCTTTGCATTTGCACCACAGCGCCGACAACAAGCAGAGTCATGCAAATTGAAAATTGAAAATATGTTTTTTTTTTTTTTCAAAAGCCACTGTTCTAGGGCTCCGCTGCTTTCAATTACCAGTCGCAATTGTTCCACCAGCACTCAATTTGAGCAAGGCTCCCGCTTAGTCTAATCAACCGGAAGTCACGTTGGATAAAAAAACGTCAGCCAAATCGCAAATAACATTCTAATCACACATATGAATGGGTGAATGGGTGAATGGGTTGTAAGGGAAGATTTGAAAGTGTAGCTTGAATTCTCCTGAATAACCAGAGGAGGTCACTGGAGTGCCAGGAAACACAGTCTCCAGGCTGTTGGTCCGGATTTGACACTGGGCCTGCCAACACATCCATGTAGCCTATGAATTTGCATATAATTCAAAATATAGCCTACATATAACTGAATGATTTCTTTGTTTGGCGAAGCAGCAACAGTTCTTTTGTTCTTTCGTTTATACAGTACATAAGTGTTTAGACAGTGGTACAATTTCTGTCATTTGGCAATGTACACATTGGATTTGAAATGAAACGATATGTCACCGTTAATTTGAAGATATTGAGGTGATCCACATTGGGTGATCTGCGTGGGAATTACATCCAGTGCCAATTACAACAGACTCCAAAGACAATCAAAAGCCTAGAATCAAGACTAGCTACTGAATGCTTTCTTATACATGCACTAAGGAAGCAATTCAATACACCTGACAGATCAGAACAGCTGAGAAGCTGTCCAATTACTTGTGTGTACTATGTATAAAAGGGATGTAATTCCTTCATGGATCACCCATTATGGATGTAAATACCCTCGAGTTGAAGATCACAGTCTGCCCTTTTTACATTGTTTTATTTTAAATGCAATGTGCCTGAGTACAGAGTCAACAGAAATTGTACCAGTCAAAACACTTATGGACTGTACTGTGTACGTTTATATGGTCTGTTTCGTTGTGCTTGACTTACTTTAACTCTGGGTAGCTTATTATAATTTGTATTGTTGTTGTAACAATACTGACATTTTTTTTTTTTACTGAAGATTATGGTGTTATAATCTTTATATACACCTACATTCAAGTGGTTCTCATTGAGTAATTATTGATGTGTACGTCACATGAAACAACCAGTGACACAGTAGTAGCCTTAATCTATAGTTCTTCTTGAAGCCAACTACCACTACGTTTTGTGGCCTTACGGGGCTAGGGGACCACTAACTTCAATTTCACATGCACCGGCGAGGGTCTCTGTAATACTTGTGCATTGCCAATTTCCTTTAGTGTCTCTACGTGACGTTGTATTTTCAATGGAAAGCTGACACCACGCAATTCTGTGGCTACCACCCATTATCCTGCGATAGCCAATCATACTCCAGAGCGTCGTGTTTTGCTGGCGTGATTTTGGCAAATATTTGTAAAATCCAGCGATGTCCATCTTGAAATTACCACCTGCCCGCAATTTAAAAACCAAGTTCGAGCTGTTTTTTTTCTCTGCAGGGTTGTATTCATAGTCTGATTCTCTTCAAGAGGAAATGGCTTCTCAAAGTGAAAGTAAGCTTGAAAATCGTGTTAATATTTAGAAATGAATTCATGCAACACAGCGAGATTTCAATTAATTACACTGCAGCCTATTCCCCGAGACAACTCTTGCTATATTTTCCTCGATATGAATGAAGTACAATTATCTTTCAACTAATGTTAAAACTACACGCGTGTACTTTACTTGTCAGCTGTTCCAGTAGTCTATCAAATCGGAAAGATATATCCCGATTGTGATATGTAATGACGACGATTATAATAGCCTACATTTATTCTAAGATTGTGAGTGTTAGATAGACGTGGCTACTGTTTTCAACTGAATCCTGACGCAATATATGAATGTACAGTGCAGGGTTGGGCGGTTTCACGATGGTACGGTATCCTCCGGTAATATAAAAACTTGAAGGTCAACACCCTCTGAAGAACTATGCCTCAGTTGTTGTTACGTTCAAAACTCCCGTATTTCAGAATCTGATTCTCTTGAAGAGGAAATGGCTTCTCAAAGTGAAAGTAAGCTTGAAAATCGTGTTAATATTCATAAATTAATTCATACTAACATGCAACACAGCGAGATTTCAATTACAGTTTTTTTACGATCGTTTTCACACTTGTCTCAATACCATGTCCACTTTTTCAAAACTCTTCACACAGTGTGCTTTTGAAACACACACCTGAGCACATCAGTTAACCTTTGGTGCAAAAGGCACTTCAACCACCAAAACACTTAATATTTCACCCAAAAGTGACTCTTGCTGCCATAACTATAGCGCATGCTTTCTCCCATAAGACTACTTTGTCACTCAATGTACAATGAACTACAAAACACAAACAACTTGGAGCATTGCTAAATACATATATTATGTGTTTCCCTTTCCTCTATTTTTGCATCCACAAATATTTCAAGCCAAGTAGCTAAAGAAACTTTTGATCTGTCGGTTTGCCTCTCACAATAGATGTCATGACTAAGTGTGGTAAATTTACAGTAAACTGTAAATGAATGAATGTTTTACTATATTGGAATCCCAGAATCCCACATTTTTACTATGTAACATAAAAGAATATATGATAAAGAAACAAATCACAAAAGCAACAGTATTCTTCAAAGGGTTTACAGTATTTTGACATTTGTTCTCACAGTGCAATATACTGTAATTCAGAAAAGAAAAATACAATACAATCAATTACTCAAAGTACATTACAATCAATAACAAATACATACCAAAAAGCAATATTTTCACTATATACAGTAATTTGCACATATATTGTCTGCCTATCAGTATCAGAAGTCTACTGTTGGCCTGGCCCATCCATCCTGTCCTCTGCATTTGGCTATAGATTTTCATCAACATCACTCCAAATGTTATCTCTTGCTATACACCGAGGACAACATCTCTTTGCGTGCCTTTTCCAGCCCTGGATGTGTTCCACTGTTATGTCCATACACCCAGCAGCCATTGCATCTAGAAGTGACATCTGTTCATGTGGGTGGTGGTCCTAAACCTTCACATATACCTTCATAAACTTCATATTGTTCCTTGTCTCAATACCATGTCCAACCTTCACATATACCTTCATAAACTTCATATTGGTATCTGAGCTCCTTGACACCCTCAGAGTTCCTGTCAAAGGGGACAGTGTACAACTGTTTCATCCTGAATGGTTGTAGTGTCAATGTTTGGAAATATGTTGTTGTCTGCGATTATGTTGTTGCATATTTCTCTTAGCCTGATGCTGTTATTGACAATGACCATCCCAACTATTGTATCCTCCTGTTGAGGCGTAAACATTCTTCCCCTTCCCCCCTGTGTGACTGTGTGAGGTAACCGCTGGGTCCTGTAGTGAGTCAAAGACAAATGTGCACTGATACATCTGCTTTTTCTGGAGACTTCTGAAATCACAGTACTGCTGTAATATACACATCAATTGAACTTGGTTTGGTTGATGCTCTTCCGCGACGTCTTCTTCCTCTGCCTCTGGCTGCATCCATTTTCCCCACCAAGGCTAAAGAATGCAAATGCCAATCCAAAGGTGGCCCCTTTTGTATATGTGGTAACAGGGCACAAACAACAAACACCTTGGTAGGTTGTTCACTGAAATGACAGCCAGATGTTTCAACAGTACATATACAGCAGTAATAGTGGAAAAATCTCTTCAGTGACAACTACATCTATATTTTCCCTATATACATGCACATTTCAATGCAAGTATGATCACTTTTGTATAGATGGTAACAAGGCTGCAAACAAAAAAATTTAATAAACTGAATAAACTTTCTGCTCAAATCAGAATGATCTGTCTTATGTATTTCAAGCATATAGTTTCATTTTTCAGAATTTTTCAGAATTTTATTGGGTTTTGAACTGAAAGTTAACTGTTTTGAACAGAGTATCTAAATGTCTGCAAAAGTTGCTGTATTTGTACAAACATTTGCTGGTAGTGAACACTGACTGAGAGAGGTATTCATGAATTTTGGAAGAAGTGGTGATTGAATGCCTTTAGTATGAAAGCAATGCAAAAATATTCACAGTTTAGTTCACATAGTCTAATGATATGGTGAATGTGTTAAGTGTTTTGAAAAAGTGGACATGGTATTGAGACAAGTGTGAAAACGATTGTAAAAAACTGTAATTACTAGAATTTCGCTACTTTACTAAATGTAGGTTACAACTTATCGCTTTTATGTGCTTTGCACCGTCACTTGCGATAGGCTACAGCTTCGACACAGGTTGTAGTCAAAACCTCTGTTTTTTGAGCAGCTTTAGTTATCTATTTTCTGGCTACATCGACATGAATGTGTAACGGTGGTTTACAGTTTTTTACAATCGTTTTCACTCTTGTCTCAATACCATGTCCACTTTTTCAAAACACTTAACACATTCACCATATCATTAGACTATGTGAACTAAACTGTGGATATTTTTGCATTGCTTTCATACTAAAGGCATTCAATCACCACTTCTTCCAAAATTCATGAATACCTCTCTCAGTCAGTGTTCACTACCAGCAAATGTTTGTACAAATACAGCAAATTTTGCAGACATTTAGATACTCTGTTCAAAACAGTTAACTTTCAGTTCAAAACCCAATACAATTCTGATCATTGTGGAAGGAAATATGCTGCATTTTGGCAGAAAAATGAAACTATATGCTTGAAATACGTTAGACAGATCATTCTGATTTGAGCAGAAAGTTTATTCAGTTTATTCATTTTTTTTGTTTGCAGCCTTGTTACCATCTATACAAAAGTGATCATACTTGCATTGAAATGTGCATGTATATAGGGTAAATATAGATGTAGTTGTCACTGAAGAGATTTTTCCACTATTACTGCTGTATATGTACTGTTGAAACACCTGGCTGTCATTTCAGTGAACAACCTACCCAGGTGTTTGTTGTTTGTGCCCTGTTACCACATATACAAAAGGGACCACCTTTGGATTGGCATTTGCATTCTTTAGCCTTGGTGGGGAAAACGGATGCAGCCAGAGGTAGAGGAAGAAGACATCGTGGAAGAGCAAGAACAGTTGTGTCTGGTGAAATCAGAGCCACAGTCATTGATCATGTGGTAAATCATGGTCTGTCCCTGAGGGAATCAGGTTGAGGGTTCAACCAAACTTGCCTAGATCCACAGTCGCTTCAATAGTGAGGATTTTCAGGCAAACCAACAAGTACTATACAGTATTTACAGCAATCTGACTGAAGGAGTTCAATTGATGTGTATATTACAGCAGTACTGTAATTTGAGATGTCTCCAGAAAAAGCAGCTGTATCAGTGCACATTTGTCTTTGACTCACTACAGGACCCAGCGGTTACCTCACACAGTCACACAGGGGGAAGGGGAAGAATGTTTACATCTCAACAGGAGGATACAATAGTTGGGATGGTCATTGTCAACAACAGCATCAGGCTAAGAGAAATACGCAACAACATAATCGCAGACAAGAACATATTTCCAAACATTGACAGTGTAAGCACTACAACCATTTCAAGAGTGTTACAGAAACATCAGATCAGGATGAAACAGTTGTACACTGTCCCCTTTGACAGGAACTCTGAGGGTGTCAAGAAACTCAGGTACCAATATGAAGTTTATGAAGGTATATGTGAAGGTTTAGGACCACCACCCACATGAACAGATGCAATGGCTGCTGGGTGTATGACATAACAGTGGAACACATCCAGGGCTGGATAAGGCACGCAAAAAGATGTTTTCCTCGGTGTATAGCAAGAGATAACATTCGGAGTGATGTTGATGAAAATCTATAGCCAAATGCAGAGGACAGGATGGATGGGCCAGGCCAACAGTAGACTTCTGATACTGATAGGCAGACAATATCTGTGCGAATTACTGTATATAGTGGAAATATTGCTATTTGGTATGTATGTTATTGATTGTAATGTATTTTGAGTAATTGATTGTATTGTATTTTTCTTTTCTGAATTACAGTATATTGCACTGTGAGAACAAACGTCAAAATACTGTAAACCCTCTGAAGAATACTGTTGCTTTTGTGATTTGTTTCTTTATCATATATTGTTTTACATTACACAGTAAAAATTGTTATTCTGGGTTTCCAATATAGTAAAACATTCATTCATTTACAGTTTACTGTAAATTTCCCACACTCAGTCATGACATCTATTATGAGAGGCAAACCAATAGATCAAAAGTTTCTTTAGCTGCTTGGCTTGAAATATTTGTGGATGCAAAAATAGAGGAAAGGGAAACACATAATATATGTATTTAGCAATGCTCCATGTTGTTTGTGTTTTGCAGTTCATTGAACATTGAGTGACAAAGTCACTTTTGGGTTAAATATTAAGTGTTTTGGTGGTTGAAGTGCATTTTGCACCAAAGGTTAACTGATGTGCTCAAGTGCGTGTTTCAAAAGCACACTGTGTGAAGAGTTTTGGAAAAGTGGACATGGTATTGAGACAAGTGTGAAAACGATTGTAAAAAACTGTAAAACATTATTCCAGCGCATGCCGAATGTGAAGTTGCGGTATTAAGGTATGAAGTTGCGTGTTGCGGTATTACAAAAAATTTTTTTATAATAATAATAAATAAAAATTCTGATTATCAAATAGACACTGGTCCTTGTCTTTGTTGTACAGGTAGCAGTTGAAATTGTACTTCCCTCTAGGGTCTTTCATGCCATTCATTCTCCCATAGAGAACTTTCAGATTGCAATTTCCGTGAGGTGGTAAAATAGACTGAGGAAAATAGGCTTTTGCAGTTTGATCAGGTAATTGTAATCAGGTAATTTGCCAGGAACTGACACCCGAATGATAACGTGTAATGCGATATTGCTGCACAAACCAAGTATGACACCCTTGCCCGTTATAATTCCTAGTGGCACCGCAGTGAACTTTTATCACAAATGGTAGCATGCATGTGTTCCCACTTCACACTGCCTGACTGCTTATACAGTTCATCACAAAATGTATTTTATCATACATTCTACAGGAGAACAGGACGAAAAGGATGTTAAAATTGAAAGAAGAAATAGCATGGATCCTCCTATCTATAGTAAGTGAAAATATTGTGTACTTGCTCCTGTGTTATCTTTTCCCATTTAGCTGCGTGGTAGGAATATCGATCACTGAGCAAGCTGTCTCTTTTGAAGCCTGATCCATCCCTTTTTTTTTTGCGTCTGTCTCTTCTCAGTGCGAATCGTATTACTGGGGAAGACGGGATGTGGAAAGAGCTCGTGTGGCAACACCATCCTGGGCACGGAGGCCTTCAAGGTGGCCTTCAGCCCCGCCTCCAAGACCAAGGAGTGTGAGAAGAGCCAGGGGGAGGTGGATGGCCGGCAGCTGGTCTTGGTGGACACCCCCGGCCTGTTTGACACCACGCTGTCCAAAACGCTGTTGGAGCGCGAGATCGGCAAGTGCCTGAACTTCTCGGCGCCGGGGCCCCACGCCTTCCTGCTCGTGATTGGCTGCCGTCGCTTCACCCGGGAGGAGAGGGTCGCGGTGGAGAGGATCCGGGAGATCTTCGGAGAGGAGGCGTACAGGTACGCCATGATCCTGTTCACGCACGGGGACGAGCTGGAGGGCACGGTGGAGGAGTATCTACAGGAGGCGCAGGAGGACCTGAGGGAACTCGTGCGGCAGTGCGGGAGCGTTTACCACGTCTTCAACAACCGAGACCCCGGCAACCGCGACCAAGTGCTCTCGCTGCTGGATAAGATCGACGCCATGGTGACCGCCAACGAGGGGAGATACTACAGCAGCCAGACGTACCGGGACGTCGAGCGAAGGGTCGCGGAGAGGGAGAACGAGCTGAGGGAATTGTACGAGCGCACGATGCGCGAGAAGGAGCGGGAGCTGGAGGAGAGGTACCGAGCGGAGCTGGAGTCACTGGAGAGACGGCTGCAGACGGCCGAGGCGGACCTGCAGAAGGAGAGGGAGGAGAGGAAGCTAGAGGAGGAGAAGAACAGGAGGATGAGGGAATTGATGCGGTACTATGGGTCGCTGATGGGAAACTGCAGGAGAGAAGCCGAGAAAACACCGTTTTTATTGATGTAAAACATGGCTCACAAGTGTATATAATGTGTATATAATGTCTTTTTTATAGCCAGAAAAATAACAGAATCTCAAAAGAGGGAAGTTATGGGACATGGAAGGGCATTGCTTTGCTACGATTTTCCACCATATACATATGTACACCTGATTATATTGTTCAGTACATTCTTTGTCTATATTTAATCAGACCATCTATAAACAAAAAGGCTTAACTGCATTCAGGGTATTGGAATCCAGAGCATTTTCCGTGGTCATGTTCTGTGAATAGTATTTATTTTCACCTAAAAATGTTTGGTACAATTGGTCATTTCGGACTTTTAATGGTCAAGAAAGGAATTGCAGCACCAAACACGCTCAAATCCCACTACTTCACTGGGGACGCGCTGACGTTGAAACGCCATTGGCTGTGGCTATTAGAACCAATTTTCAACCAATGAGCTTGAATTATTCTACAGCTATGCAATGCTTTGGTACGGAGTGCCGGCTCGTCAGTTGCATATTTTGAAATCCGAATTTAAGGACTATAAACACAGGCAGAGGGTGAGTCAACATGTCAGTGAGACTATTTCAATGATGGGGAGGGATTTACAATGGCCTTGTAAGCATGTTTTAACACAACAATCTTACCTATTGTACCTTTAAAACTGACATTGTGAGCAGTCCATGTTGCCATTGTCTGTGCAGTATTGTACACACACTATGTATGTTTATCTACGCCACACTAGCCTTGCTCACCAGCAGTGTCTGACCTGGTTTGTTCTGCCATTTATAGCATAGACTATACGAGCATAACATCAAAGGGTTCATCACAGGCCACTGGCAAGCCTCAAATAGAATGGCCAAGTTGTCACGTTTCATGCTTTCATGTTTAGTGATTGTCTTAGTTATGTTACTGTCATGTCACGTATTATGTTAGTCTAGTCTCGCCACGTTTTTACGTTTTAATTCTTGTTACGTTTCATTTTTCATGTCATGTTACGTTTCATGTTTAGTTCTTGTTACAATGTATTTTCTAGTCTTGTCATGTCACGTTATATAGTCCATTCGTGTCACAGTTTTATGTTTGTTTCCTGTTTTGCTGTTCCGTTCATTGTTTAGCATACACTTTTTCGTGTCTTTCCGCAAACCTTGCGTTCATGCTTTCTCTCTCTCCCTTTCTGTCACTCACGCTTCCCTAATTGTTTCATTTTCCCGTGTCTACTGACTAATCTACTAACGTTAGATCAGGATTGGGTAATACTGACATTCTAACCATATGTTCATGTTTACCTTACATTTCTTGTGCATGTTATTTACTAATGCTTGGTCAGGATAGGTTTATTGCTAACGATTACTGATTATCTTGTTAACTTGTCAATCCTCCACACCTGATTTCCATCCGCATGCTGCTCTCAAGCTAATTGTCTGCACCTGCCTACACCTGCATATCAGCTCAGTGTTCATGGCATGTCTTAGTGAAAATGTTGCCTCCTGTTTGTCAGTGCACTTTTGAGCGGTTTGTCAAGCCATTTATCAAGCCTGTTATGAGCCAAGCCTGTTTATTAACTTCTGTTTTGTTAACCATTGCCTGCCTGTACCACAAACTCTTTGCCTGCTGTCTTTGTGGTTCTGCCTCGCGGAGTGGACTTCGGTCTTAACTCTTGCACCGCCTTCGACCCCGAGCCTGCCTGCCATCCGTCGGCACTTCTGCCCCGCTGACAGCTTTCCTGGTTACAGGACTTATTGCATGGTTTACCGATTTCGAGACTGCCTTCTCCCTCAGTACTGTACTTTGGTTTTGGCTGGATTATACGTGTATGAACTTCGTTTTTCGACTACGCTTACTGGACATTCCCCTAATAAAGCCCCGACGGGACGTTAATCACATCTTTGTCTGAGTCGTACATTTTGGGTCCAACCCCCCCACGCATCTGTCTCACAGGTTACAATTTTGTGTTGCGTTTAACTTGCATTAAAAACCTGCAGAGTTCTGGAACAAAGTGTTATGGACAGATGAGATGAAGGTGATCCTGTACCAGAGTGATGGAAAGAGCAGTGTGGAGAACCAAAGGACCCTCACCCCCCTCCGCCCCCATCTGAGAAACCTGGTGGTTGGGGTGTAATAGTTTGAACATCTCTGTTATATGATATGTGTACTTACATAAACAGATAATCATAAGTGAATTGCATTCAAAAGTTAAATCTTTAAATGGAAATATTGTAAGCTCATTGCATTGTTTTATTATTTAAATACCTTGGTACTTACTGGTGTTATGTCGTATCGCGGACGTTAGTGTTGCTCTAACTTCCATTTCAGCTTGTCTTTAATGTCTCCTTTTAAGTTGATTGTTCTTCCAGCCTGAGATGAAACACTCCTTAAGGTGCTGATGACTTCTGCACTCGTCTGAGTGAGACCAAAACATTTGTTCCCGTTTTGTTGAACAAAACAGAACTTTGTTTATTTGTTTGTTTAAAAAAAATAATAAAATAAAAATTCAAATAGGCCCTGGTCCTTATCGTTGATGTACAGGTAGCAGTTGAAATTGTACTTCCCTCTAGGGTCTTTCGGCGCACTTATCTCTGGTTATGGGTATGCACTTTGCTGTACGTCATTCTGGATAAGAGCGTCTGCCAAATGCCATTAATGTAATGTAATGTAACTTCAACTTTTCTCTTTTGTGCACATTTGTGCTGACAGTATCAGTGCTGTGTGCTAGCATGCCCTATGAAAACTCTAAACATTATTCCATTATAATAACCAAGCAGGATGTTGGAGCCATTATTCCTAGAAGGAAACCTTTATGTTTTGTGTGTTACTTACCTTTGGCTGTGGAAAGGAAAAGAGCTTGATTAGTGTCATTTGATATGTTGTCTTTCAGTTGTTGAAGCCTAGCCCATAGTATATGGTAGTTTTCTCATGTTATGACACCCACTGGTCAGGTATGGCTACTGCACTTAGAGGTGTGCACCCCTTGGGTCAAGGGTTAAAAGTAAGATGGCTGCCACCAGTCAGTGTGACACATGTGAACAGTGAATGAAAGCATGGAAGCAGGCCTCTCGGCAAGATAAGGTTTTCAAGTGTTATACAAAGGCTACCGGAGCATAAATCAAGCATTATATTTTATTATATTTGACATCATTTAGAAGGCAGTTTAAAAGATTAGTTTAGTTTTGTGTATCAACTCATCTACCATCCATAACCCGGTGCTGACCACGCCTGAAGCAACAAATGGTGAGTCAAACAAACACATTGAAGCCCTGCCAAAACCTGCTTGTTGTAAATAAATGAAGATGAAAATTGAACTTAAAGTTGAAAGCAAACACTGGCAATGTCACAAACAATGGCACAAACACAGGACATGGTATATCCAAAAATAAATATGATTTATTTCTGCATAAAGTATCCAGCAACACACCACAAGGTGGACAACACTGAACAGAAGAATATGGGGGGCGGTCCCCAGCTTTTATAATCAAAAACTATTTTAGTGTTTTACTAATAACATGCATAATTCTACATCTAACTGATAAATGGTTGATGCATGAACATATTGTAAAATATAACACAGTAAATCATTACTTATGTGTGATTGTAAAAATGATGAAACTGCTGAATAAGTACACATTGACCTCTAACCTTCAACATTACATAAACAAGCTCACCCTCTTGGACTCCTAAAAATGTATAGGAGAAAGAAAGCACATACACACACATATACATACTTTTATTATTATTATTATTATTATTATTATTATTATTAGAACATTTTATTCTTTTTTGTCTTTGGAATCATACTCGATATACAATTATACGTAGATTTCCATTCATTTCCACCATAAGAAATTCACAAAGTCTTTTTTAAGAATAAAAGAAAAATGCTGTAATATTCAACCAGGACATCATACATTTCATCCTGATATCCAAAATGGCCGACTAAAAAGTGAGATGAGGCCACCAAACCTAATGAATGGAAACATAGCTGCCTACAGTAGATGTTCATACACTCCACTAGTACTTCTGCCCGAATGAGATCTGAAGAGTGACAGAATTTCCTCTATCAAAGAACCAAAAAACGTAATCATGTTTCTGAAAGCATTCACAAAGTATAATTTTATTTGGTCCCATAAGGAGTTTCCCCCACTCTGTCCAGGTGTGTTACCACTCTGTCCAGGTGTGTTACCATCACGTTTAGTTCCCTTCTGAACCCGTATACCTCTGTGCCTAACCTGTCCACCTCTGTTGCCATCTTGTCCAGCTCTGTTCTCATCCTGACCAGCTCTGTAGCCATTGACTTCCGGCAGACGTTCCTCTATTCGTCTACGAATCTCCTCTTCGTGCTCTTGGAAAAGTCTGTCTGCCTTTCGTCTCATAGCCTCCTCTGCCATTTTGTGCTTCTCATCTGTGTAACAGCCTCCCCCATTCTCCTTTACCATTCCATCAATCATTTCAAACAGTTTTCTAACCTGATCACGATTGCTCCGTTTATTATCAAAAGCGTGAATCCTGTTCTCAAAGGGACGGAGGAGCTCATTCAGTTCTGGGTTCGACTTGATCACATCTTCAACCGTCTCCTCCTGGCCCAACGTATCCAAATGACTGAACAGAATAATTGTGTATTTTTCAAAATCCTCACCAAATTTGCTGTGGAGCTCCTTAATGGTGTCTTTGGCCTCGGTTGTGAGACGCTCGTTCAACGAAATTACCAAAAGAAATGCATGAGGTCCTGGAGCAGACAGAAAAATGCTTTTCACAACTTCCTCTGCGATTTTTTCTTTACAGCCCGAATTGCCAAAGAAGCCTGGTGTGTCCACCACATCGACTTTTCTCCCAAACACCACCCCCTCTTGTCTCTGACTCTCTGTTGTAACAGACGATGTGCCACTCTTTGAGATGAACTCGTCTCTGCCCAGGATTGTGTTTCCTGAAGCGCTCTTCCCAGTTCCGGCCTTGCCCAGCAGAACGAGCCTGAGCGGCTCCGGTGTTGTCTCGTCATCTTCCTCCTCACGAGCTGAAGAAAAGAAAAGCCTTTGTGAATAACATACACACCGCCAGAGGGCTGATCACCAGTCACACTCTCAGGAGATTTATAGTTAAAAACATGCTTTTGCCCAGCCATCACAAGTGAGCTTGTAACGTGTCTTGACATGTAAGCATATGTACACACTGTTCCAGCCTACCTTACCTACTTACATTGGAAACGAATGAAGTCCTCGATAATAACGTCGAGATTCGGAATTGGGAATTCTTTTGACTGCTGGTCTTCCATCAGCATGTCATCCGCTTTCTCCAAGAGCTGCAGAACTTGTCCGTCATCAGGGTCGGATTTGTTGTTGAAGACATGATACCTGTTTCCAAACCTGTCCAATACCCTTTGCAGGTTATCGTCCGCATCTTCAAGGAACTCCTCAATAGGTTGGCCTTCTAGCCTATCCCCATTTGTGAAAAGGATCATGAATTTACTCAAGGGCTCACGTGGAAAAGACTTAAGGATGTCCCTGATGGAATTCTCCTCTTCCTCTGTGAATCGACCCAGCTCTATCACCAGCAGAAGTATACACTGGCCTTTGCGTGAAAATTCTTTCACTTTTGGCATTTCAGATTCAAATTTCTCCATGCCGTGTCTTGTGTCATACAGGCCTGGTGTGTCCAGCACCGTCAGCCGCCTTCCTGAAACAAGTGCCGTGGCCTCCCTACATTCATTTGTTTTGGATTTGGCACCAAATTTTGACTCAAACACCTTTTTTCCCAGGATGGTGTTTCCGGACGCACTTTTCCCAGCACCCGTTCTGCCCAGTAAGACAAAGTTCACCTCCGTGGGGCGGAGGTCAGGTTCCGGTCTCTCTGTGTCGATTCCCGGGTAACCTAATGTGAGAAGAGGTCAAGGTTAAAATAATACATCACAGAGGAAACAATACCATATAGCATGCACACACACACACACAAAAACTTTTCGTTAGGTGTCCAAGCAACAAAGGTGCTGGAACCTGGTTGTAATGGTTGCAATTCTTTACAAAAAAACATTTTCATTCTCCCTTAAATGTGTTTGCTGTCCATCATAGAGAAACCAAATTTGGCAGGTTGGTTCCCACCCTCTACTCTAAACTTCCTTTCTAAGATTGGCCTGATGATGGCACTATATGCACAACCTCCATCCATCCATCCATTATCTCAACCCACTTATACTGAAGAGGGGGGCTGGAGCCTATCCCAGCAGAGAAGGCAGGAATACACCCTGGACAGGTCGCCAGTCAACAGTCCATCGCAGGGCACGCACACCATTCACTCACACACACACACACACACACACACACACACACACACACACACACACACACACACGGGCAATTTAGACTCTCCAATCAGCCTAACCTGCATGTCTTTGGACTGTGGGAGGGAACCGGAGTACCCGGAGGAAACCCACGCGAACACGGGGAGAACATGCAAACTCCGCACAGAGAGGCCCCTGCCGACGGGGATTCGAACCCAGGACCTCCTTGCTGTGAGGCGGCAGTGCTATCCACTGCACCATCCGTGCTGCCTATATGGACAACCTACGTACTATAACTTTGGAACTGTTTAGCCTATTGTCAAAATTATTTTTTTACTTACATTCCCACATATCTGCCTTCAATCATATATTTGAATTAAAATATCCCACTCATAACCATATTGTGTCAAAATATAAATTCAACAATGCCATTTGCATTTGCCATTTAATTTGGATAAACATTTGAACGTTGCAACCTTTGCAGCATGAAAAGCCGTTGAAATGAAATGGCAATACTAGTAGGCTCCATGAAATGGCAAATGCAAATGGAATTATTGAAATGTTATTACATTTCATTTCATTTGACATAATGTCCATATATGCATGGGAAATTTTAATTCAAATACAGAATTGCATTGGCAGTCTACGCATTTCATTTTCATTTAAACTTTGGCTGCAATATGCTTCCATAGCTGGGGCCAAAAAGCAAATTCCCCCCATTAAAGTCCATTCAAAACCAGGAATGTGCCCTGGTGAAATTATACCATTTTGGACAATACGTTTATTCATATTCATTCCTTCATGTTTAGGTACCCAGTGCGCATGGTCTGGTGCCAAACGGCTCCCTGCGTCATCGGGCAGTTTCCAAAGGACTCCCTGGAACCGGAAAGCAGAAGCTGACTCCAGTTCTTATATATCTCGATGCTCAAGTGCCCATAAAGTCCCCCATAATGGATTGTTGGGAATTTTGGATTCTGGAAAAACACTTCAAATTGTTCTTCTCATAAAAAGAAAATCACCGCACGTAATTCGGTGTGCAGCCTCCTTAGATCAAGCAATATGAAAAACGACAACGCAGAATATTGATACATTAAAATATGGACAAATGGCAAACGGATAAATCTTGATGTGGGCAGCTGTGGTCAGAAAAAAAATGTATAAAAAAATGAATCTGATTGGTCCAGTTTTGGACATTACTGCATTTTTTTTATCACGTTATAGGCTGATTGCTGAGTATTGAATCAACCATAAATAGTTTTACACAAAACCTATGGTAAATCTGCAGCAACATGCTGTATGCAGCAACATGCAGTAGTATTCATACTGCAGTAACATTGCTGATGAAACAAGTAAAATTCCTCATTTAATTCACCTTAATTACCATTTTGATTTTTATCATTTTAAGCTTATTGCGTACAACCTCTGGATATTCAGAATTAAATAATTTATTAAATAATTCAGAAAATAATTCAATAAACGACATGCAATCAAATAAAACACTTTCTTGCAATGTAGCAAGAAACTCTGCAATGCACTTTTACCAAGTTATATATAAATGGCTATATTTGACGAATTGTTCCTTGCGTGTTATCAAGGCTGTACTCGCAGTCTGTTGCTCATGTAGTAATAATTTTAACAGCGAAAAAGACCACCTCGACGACATAACTCACCCATTGTCTTGCAAGTTAGTTCTTAAAGAACCATCAAACATGCGTTCTTTTCGTTTCACGAAATGGCTGTCCGAACAGGTAGAGCGTCTCCCATATTGTGATCAACCCCCCACTTTCAGAATTTAAGGTGTGGACGAGAGCGACTCACAGGGAGGAACAAAAAGAACCATCTCACAAAAGCAATTTTCTTCCGGGGGTATGAAAGTGCACCTATAATCAGTTACAGGACTGGTTACAAGGCAGTGTTATCGCAAACAAAAAAGTATAGCATTTGAGATGACTAGTTTCGGCCATAAAAAGTTACACTATATCTATTTTTTTTCCTTCCCCCTGTAGGTTTCAGCATAGCAGAATATATGGTTGTTGAGGTTATAAACAGGAGATAAACGAATTACCGGATTTTACGTGGACATGCATTCTATTCCGGTAATTACCGTTCTGTAGAGGGCCATCCTGGGGACCTAGAATCCCGCTCCTTGCTCCGCAACAGTGTCAAACAGAGCGCCACCTAGCTGACAATCAGAGTACTCTTTCCAAAGGAGTGTGTAGCACATCACTGATCAACAGTTCAAAGTTCAGTTTAAACTCTAGACTGTAAAACCCCACCCCACCAATAAGCACACCACACAAAGAACTTTTGATCAGAGTATTTATTGTTTGTACATAACGGCAAACACCCCGGCAATGGGCTCAGCACCTGGAATGGAGACGAAACAAGCCATTAGTGTCCACACAAAACCCACCCAAGACACAGAATGCCATTCACCACACTGAATACTCCTACATCCATGCAGGAATGCTATTAAAGTCTTTCTAAGAATAATGTCTGTACACCACCATTGATGTATAAACCACTAATGCCACCTATAGTCACTCAGAAGCATGGAATATGTAACACCTGACTGAGTTGAATGTCCTTTGGTGACTGTAAATGATTATTAAATGGATTGTCTTGTTTGAATGTTTGTGAAACTGTTCACTGTATTGTAGAGGACAGTAAAACTCCAATAAAACAGTTCTACATTGCAGCTTTGGAAATTCAGCCCAGTAAGCTTCATTCAGTCCCAGCTAAGAAATGACATGACATTTAGCTGATACCTTTATCCAAAGCGACTTAATTGATTAGACTAAGCAGAGGACAAACCCCCAAGAGCAATGTTAAGGGCCTCGCTCAAGGGCCAGCCCAGCAGCTGTGCAGATCTCCTCATGGCTACAATGAGGATTGTAGGGTAGTGGTTAAGGTAAAGGACTGGGACACGCAAGGTCGGTGGTTCTAATCCCAGTGTAGCCACAATAAGATCCGCACAGCCGTTGGGCCCTTGAGCAAGGCCCTTAACCCTGCATTGCTCCAGCGGAGGATTGTCTCCTACTTAGTCTAATCAACTGTACGTCGCTCTGGATAAGAGCGTCTGCCCAATGCCGATAATGTAATGAAATGCAATGTAATGTGGGATGGAACCACCATGTAGTTGCAATGTTATAACATTCTCAAAACATTCCACAGTCAGATCAGTCAATACTGTACATGGAATTACAATGAATTTTGTCTATGTGCCAATATTGTACACAGTCAGGTAGTGTGCATACTCATGAAATAACACATTCATTCATTCACATCTTTCTAAAGCCATTTTATTTTTACTGTCCATGAAGCTTTTATTGCACTGTTCATGCCATGACAGCCACTAAGATTCTGAGCTTGACTTTCTATGTCAGATAAACAGAAACACAACGATTGACAAATTGAATGAGACAAAACAGGCTTTGAACAAAAAAAGGTAATTTAATGTGGTGAATCTAAAGACACAATGTCAGGTTTGATGAAAGTGTGTCTCTCAATGCACCAGCAGGTAAGTCATGTGAAACAAAGGGGGCTCACGTTGTTGTATGGACACTCAGTTATTACATGATTTGCTAAAATTATTGGTGAATACCTGCTGGCACACACTCAGAAAAAAGGGCTCTTGGCTTGTTTCCAGAGAAGAACCCTTTTAGTTCTTTATGAAAGGTATGAAACCACCCAGACTGAACACTGTTCACAGAACCTGTGAACTTCAATCGGGTTCCTCGATGAAGAAACAGAAACTTTTTGGAACCATTTTTTTTTTCAGAGAGTATACCTGAAAGCTTCAAAATGTAAGCAAAATTTATAAAATGGAAAGCAGTTATTTGCAAGCCTGGGATGTCTGAAATCCCCAAATAAAAATAGATGAAACCACAAAACAACCCATCAAAACAAGCATTCTTAAAATGACAGGCAAAGCAGATGCATCAGCATGCTCATTTACTTTACATTACAGACATTTAGCAGACGCTCTTATCCAGAGCGACGTAAAACGAAGTGCAAATTGAACAGAGGGACAAGTGTGATGAGGACTCTAGAGAAAAGTACGCTTCCGAGTCCTAGCGTAACCATATGGATATAATTTGAACCCTTGAAGAGTACATCAATTTACCAACTAGCATACCACGGTTGGCAGCTAGAATACCCCGAGTACAACAATATTATGTATAACTACATATAAGTGCCATTATAATCTATGGCATGCACAAGGCTAATCATGGTGGTGAGGTAGGGAGGAAAAGTTGCAGCCTGAAGAGGTTGAAAGTGGTCAGACTCTGCTGTTCTGACATTCACAGGAAGGTCATTCCACCTTCATAGTATGTCAAAAAAGCGAAGCCTCTGAAATCAGGCAAAAAAAAAATCACAGTAGAATTCCTCTGCATTCTTTTTTCCGGGTCACCATTCCTACTTTTATCCCTTTTGGGAAGGCTCTGCCTCATCTTGATGCAGCATTTCTCCCAAAAATTAAACGGAAGAAAGTGTGCGTGTGAGTATGTGTGTGAATTCCGACTCCAAACCTACCATACACTTTTCAATAAAATACATAGATTCAGAGGATAATGAAACACGAGAAATCATATACATAATAATACATCATAATACATAATGGCAAAGCAAAAGGTAGCGCTAACGGTGGAACTTCTAATACTGCGTCATAGTAAGGCTGTTTTGCCTGACCTTAACAATATAAAATGGTGGGTAGCTATTGCAACCCAGAGGAAGTTTTTGCCCATTATCATGAACACAACACATGGATTCTTTTCCCCTTTTTGTTTGGCACTCCCAACCCCCCCCGACAGAAGGCTCATAAGACAGCTGCATATGCCTAGAATTGGCCTTTAGCCTGATGCTAAGAAACAATTGCTTTCAACATTCAACTCCCAGAAGAATCCAAACTGTCATTTACCTTTTTGCCTGGTATACGTTTTGTCCTCTCCAGCAGTCAGAAAGGACGTTATTACAGTGACATTACGGTTTTGTGCAGAGGTGGGCAATCCAGGTTCAGAAAGTAAAAGTCCTCCCGAGTATTTGGATGCAATCTCGTGCATTTGCTTCTTAGCCCAATTCTTCAGCCTGGATGAAGAACTACTAAATTAACTAATTAGTTCATGGCTGGTAGAAACACATGGCAGGACTTTTACTTTCTGACCGGGACACTTTGACACAACCAGGGCGAGATTCAACCGGCGACCCTCCGACTGCCAGACGACTGCTCTTACCACCTGAGCTAATATAGCCCCATGGAACACTCAAGCTGAAACACACTTTGCAACCTGTGTGTTTTCAACACACAATTAACTTCTTGATGACATAAGCTGGTGGATGTAATTATTTTCTGAATATAAACCCTGAAGCGGGCGTGTATCCTTTCCCTAGCCTGCTCTGCGCCATGCTGCATGCCCTCAAGCAGTGGCTCTAGTCTTCTACGAATCCACTCTATGCACATTTTGAAAATTCTCCACACCATTTCCCAGATTTTCTCATTTGCAATTCTGTACATCTCATCTGTGTAACAGCCACCGTCCTGCACCATTCTATCAACCTTCTCGAGAAGTTCTCTAACCTGATCACGATTACTCCGATTATTATTATCAAATGCGTGAATCCTGTTCTCAAAGGGAGAGAAGAGTTTACGGAGTTCTGTGTCAGAGTTAATCTGATTGATCACATCTTCAACTGTCTTATTCTGGCCTAATGCATCCAAGTGACTGAACAGTATAATGGTGTGATCTTTAAAATATTTTCCAAATCTTTTGTGGAGCTCCTTAATTGTGTCTTTGGTCTCTGCTGTGAGACGCTCCTTTAAAGAAAGAACCAAAACAAATGCATGAGGTCCAGGAGCAGAGAGACAGACACTTTTCACAACTTCCTCTGTTATTTCTTTTTTAGAACCTGCAGTGCCAAAGAAGCCTGGCGTGTCCACCACCGAAACCTTTCTCCCACACACCATCCCCTCTTCTCTCTGACACCGTGTTGTAACTGAAGATAGCCCGCCCTGTGATTCAAACCCGTCCTTGCCCAGGATTGTGTTTCCTGCAGCGCTCTTCCCAGTTCCTGTCTTCCCCACCAGAACAAGCCTCAGTGGTTCTGGTGTCGTTTTATCACCTTCCCAGGCGAGGACTGCAGAAAGAACCAAAGCATTCATGAAACACAGACTCATGGCAGCTCTCACATACAGCTAAAGTACTGAATCACTCTGTGGAGAAGTAGCCTGCTTTTCACCAGCCCCTCAACTACCACTAGTCGGCTAGCCGGACTAAGCATCTGGACAATCTGTGCAGCTGTCCAGTCAATCTGCACAGACTACGCTTGAGCTGGAGTCTCTAGTATGATGCAGGCCTCGGCTGGTGGACATGGGAGTGAAAGGAAGGGGCTGCTGGCTACACTAATAGGATGTGCACGCTAGCACTGTACTGCAGTGATGTGGCATTGTACATTTACAAAATTGGAAGAAAACCACAATATAAAAAAAGGTACAATAGAAATCGTGCTATTTAATGAACGAACAAAAAATACAACCTAATATATGATATTCATGTATAGACTGTTCCAGACAAGCAAATCCACTTACGAAGGGGAATATTCATGCTCTGAAGACCAGCATCGACTACAGCCTCTAGGTCACCAAGATCTACTTCAGTCATTTCCTGACCATTTCCACTTTCTCTTGCCATCAACATGCCATCTATTTTCTCCAAGAGCTCCACAACTTGTGTGTCATTCGGGGCAGATATGTTGTTGAAGACATGATACCTGTTGTCAAATTTGTTCAGTAGCTTGTTCACCTTATCATCTGCTTCTTTCAGGATGTCCTCAAGAGGTTTGCCTTTTAACTTATCCCCGTAGGTGAAAAGGATCATGAATTTTCTCAAGGGTTCATGAGGAAAGAACTCACAGATTTTCTCAATGGATTTCTCCGCTTCCTCTGTGAATTGACCCAGCTCTACCACCATGAGAAAAACACATCGGCCTCTGGCCAAAAACTCTTGCACTTTTCCTCTCACGTCTTCATTTCTCTCAATGCCGTACGTTGTGTCAAACAGTCCGGGCGTATCCAGCACTGTCACAGGTCTTCCTGAAATAGGAGCTGTTGCCTCCTTACATTGTGTCGTTTTGCACTTGAAAGCGAGTTCAGACTCGAACACATTTCCCCCCAGGATGGTGTTTCCGGAAGCACTTTTCCCAGCACCCGCCCTGCCCAGTAAGACAATGTTCACCTCCGAGGGGCAGTCAGGTTCTGGTCTCTCTACAAAAAAGAGGCCAAGGTTTATACAAAAAACAACAACAGCAAAAATAATACATCATCGAGGAAACAATACCATATAGCATGCGCAGAGAAAAAACTGTGCTTTCATAGGGTGTCCCAGTACAAAAGGTGCTGGAACCTGGTTTTGATTGTTGCGAGTTTTTACAAATTATTTTTTATTCTCCCTTAAGATGAATTAAATGAGGAATTTTACTTGTTTCATCAGCAATGTTGGTGCTGTAGACAGCATTTTGCTGCAGATTTACCATAGGGTTTTGTCTGAAACTATTTATGGTTGATTCAATACTCAGCAATCAGCCCATACCGTCATAAAAAATACAGTAATGTCCAAATCTGGGCCAATCAGCTCTCACGAACGTCAACCAACGTTTTTTTTATTTTATTTTTTGGACCACAGCTGCCCACATCAATATTTATCCGTCCGTCATTTGTCCATATTTCGGCAGCGGTCAGTTTTTATTTTATTTTATGAGAAGAACAATTTGAACTGTTTTTCAAAAAATCCAATATGGCCTACTTTATGGGCACTTGAGCATCGTGATATATAGGAACTGGAGTCAGCTTCTGGAGTCAGGGACCTACCCGATGACGCATGGAGCATTGTTGAATTTATATTTTGACACAATATGGATATGAGTGGGATATTTTAATTCAAATATATAATTAATTTTCACAATAGGCTAAACCGTTCCAAAGTTACAGTACGTAGGTTGTCCGTATACTGCCATCATCTGGCCAATCTTGTGGGTGGGAACCAACCCGCCAAATTTGATGGACTGTTTTTGCAGCACAAACACATTCAATTACCATTTAGATTTTTCATCATTTTAAGCTTATTCCATAGAAAATCCGGATATTCAGTTAGCGGTAACTCCTCACGGACCAATCAAAAGCCAGTACCCAGTGTCGTTCGGCAGAATTCGAAACATAGGTTCCTAGCCCAGCAGAAATGTATGACATCAGAAATGTATAACATCGAGTAACAGAAAATTGTTATTGATTGAAACAGGTAACTTAATGAAACCTGACACACACACACACACACACACACACACACACACACACACACACACATATATATATATATATTAATGTACCTGGAAATTCTAAGAAAATAATTCAATATAAACGATAAAATCAAACAGTTTATTGCAATGTAGCTACTTAACTCTGCAATGCACTTTTACCATTTTTTAAAATTTTATAATACAAAAATTTAATATATTTTACTAATGGTTCCTTGCGTGTTAGCAAGGCTGTACTCAGTCTGTTCTACACGTTGAAACAATTTTAAAATCGAAAAGGACCACATTGCCGATATAACTCACCCATTTTCTTGCAAGTTATTTCTTAAGAACCATCAAACATGGGTTCTTAGTTTCACGAAAAGGCTCTGTCGGAACTGGCAGAGAGGTTTCTTCCCTTTTAGAATTTAAGATGCGGACATGAGCAACACCCAGAGAAGCACCAAATATAAAAGATAACCATTTCCAAGAAAGCAATTTTCTTCTGGCGCGATAAAATCCGTTATCACAGATTAAGAGGGTTGGTTCGATTGTGCGTCACTCTTATTTAAAAAATGAAAAAAATGCATTATTTGCATTATCCAGTTTCACTTCTACATCTAGATATTTTCATCGAAGCAAGTCAGATTAAATTCCTTTCAGGCACACGCAGTGTTATCTGAGCAAACAAAAAAAGCAAATCATAAGACTTGAGATTACTAGTTTCGGCCAATATAAATTACACTAAAAATATTTGGGGGGGAACCTGGAATCCCGCTCCTTGTGCCGAACAGTGCCGACCACCACCACCGCCACCTAGCGGACAATCAGAGTACTCTTTCCAAAAGAGTGTGTAGCACATCACTGATCAACAGTTCCTAGTTCAGTTTAAACTCTAGACTGTAAAAACCCCACCCCACCAATAAGCACACCACGCAAAGAACTTTGGATCAGAGTATTTATTGTTTGTACATAACGGCAAACACCCCGGCAATGGGTTCAGCACCTGGAATGGAGACGAAATAAGTCATTAGTGTCCACATAAAACCCACCCAAGACACAGAATGCCATTCACCACACTGTATACTCCTACATCCATGAAGGAATGCTATTAAAGTCTTTCTAAGAATAATGTCTGTACACCACCATTGATGTGTAAACCACTAATGCCACCTATAGTCACTCAGAAGCATGGAATATGTAACACCTGACTGAGTTGAATGTCCTTTGGTGACTGTAAATGATTATTAAATGGATTGTCTTGTTTGAATGTTTGTTCTTGGTTCAGCCAATCCCGTAATGGCGGGAGCAATAAACGGTCCCGTATAAGAGCAAGACACGTTCTTGGGATCTCTCTTCTGGCTCTTCTGCTTTTTCTGCCTCTTCTGCTTGTTCTCTTCGACGCACCCTTTTTGGCCAGTCGCTTCAGCTCATCTGCTCCGAGACTCGGACAGAGGCTGAATGCTGCACAGCGCACTACCAGGCCTACGGACACACCCAGTTACCTCGCGGTAACTTCGTGGCCTATAGCGAGTGGAAACTGGTGTACGCGGAACGCTACATCAGTTTACTCCTGCAAAGCTCACCATCGAACAACAGCAACGAACTTTTACACCTGGAAAAGGACCAGCGGATCAGACGACAACGCGCTGCTAAGACGGGAACACCCCAGCCTGCGCATCTCTCCCGGACACCATTCACAGCACCATCGCCGCTTCTACAAGGACAGCATGTCTTTTGGATCCAGCAATGCGTATGGACTCAGTAAGAAAACAAACATTCAGGCATATCCAGTGTTTAGTTTAGCCTTAACTGTTTTTGTGAATCTGTGTTTCAATATTTACCATCCAACCATTGTAATGTGTTTGGTTAGCTACATATATATGTACGTGAATTGACTCGCCGTCTTTTGCGCATATATAGAGTAAAACTACGCAAGTAGTCCCTTCTCACAGCTAACTCTAACTCATTACCACACCCAGAACTCTAGCTTACTCAAGCTAGCTACTCCCACCTTTCCTTTGTTCAAGCGACACGCGCGCTTGCTCGCGCCCACACACACGCACACACACACCCTAACTTCCCCGACTAATTCCCGTTAGTTTATCTGTTCTGTGTTTAATAAATAAATAAATATATTTTATTAAACCCCGGTGTCCGTTTTGGAATCGCATAGACATGAGAGCCGAGTTAAAGCAGTCTTTCGAAGAACTTCCAACCTTCAGGTTATCGGTATGTTCAATCATTAATATTGGTTATTTTAATTAATTAAAATACTAAATTTGTGGTTGGATATTTCTGATAACAGTAATTTTATGAGACTGATTACTTTTCGCAGTTATACTGCTACACAACGTTTAACTGGCGCCCCGGTTTCGTAGAGAGTAAAATCCCTGCGTTATTTGGCGGCCCGTGCAAGGACCCTACATAATTTGGAGTCCCGTGCGAGGACCCCTACATATTTTGGCGCCCCGCGTGAGGAAGACTAGCTTTGGCTCAAATTTCATGTCTTGTGACTTCATAACGAATTCCCCACTATATTTGGAGTCTGCATGAGAAAGACGAGCGTTGGCTCATGTCACGTGACTCCAGAACGAATTCTCGGCATTCTTTCTCAGCTAAATTGCCACCAGTGCAATTTTTTGAAAATACCGCTAGATGTCACCCTTGTACCATTTTTGAAAGCCTGCATGAGCCGCTTTCTCAATATACTGCCCCCTCGTGTAACATTGTGGCATTACATTCGTAATCTTACACGGTAGTTTGTTGATTGGCATTTACCTTCCGGTATAATACGTATTATCAATAATAGTAATATTAGCCGCACTGTATTATTAATTATAATTACTTTGTCAAAGTAATTTTAATAATTAATTGAATTTTACATTTAAATCCAAATTTAATTGTAATTTGAACCAATCACATTCTGGTATTTAGGATTAATGTGATCAGCATCACAGTTCCTATTTTACCGTCTGAATATCCGCCATATGTTTGTTTATTTTGCTGTTGTTGCATTGCAGTACCGCTAGTGCAACTCGAGTCCCTGTGTGATGCTATAGCTACCTTGTACTATAGTTAGAGAATATTCATCACAACTTGTATGTTGGATTGTGATTTTGGTGAACAATTCATTGCCAACTTTTAGGAGCTCAAGGCCCTTGTGAAATAGTTAACTTCAAGAGTACCCTCTTAAGTTACTGATTCAGCTTTTAGCTTTATTTGTCGTGAGATATGGAACCCATATCTATTGATGAGTACCTTTCCTTTTTAGCCCAAGGTTTAGCACCTGGCTACGTAGCTTTCCTGAATCAGATGAACCTCACTGATTGTAGGAAAGAAATGTTCTCCTTAATCAACGAGAAAGGTCACTCCCCCACCCAGTCAAAAGACCCAATTCTAAGTTGTCTGGTCTAGAATCAGAGATGGCATACCTCAAAGGACAACACACCAGTGTTTTACTTGAGCTTCAAACTGTTGGCAAGAAAGCAGTACAATACTTGCGTGATCTGCATTCAGCCGAATCAGATCTTTGTTCCTACAGAGAGGAATTATTTCAGTTGAAGAGTGGATGCCACAAGCTACTGCATCCACTCTCTTCTGTAAGCCTGCTTTCTCAGGCTTGCCCAACTCCAGCTTCTCCTGCTTCCTCCTTACACCACAAGGCAGGGGAAGGGGGGTCACAAATTGATTCGGGTTTGTCAGATCCCGGTTCCACAGCTTGCTCTGATGGAGACTCGTCAGTCTCCTCAGATTCCAGTGCTGTTCACCACCCATGCAATGGTTTGCCCACCTCTTCCCTGGAGAGGGAAAGGGGGGACTCCATCCCAATGGTGGTCCATCTCCGCAAGGGAGAAACAGTCAGGCAAGTACAGGACTGCACCTTCCATGCCCACCCCTCTCGTGAGGAGGTCAGGGAACCCTCCCGTGGACACGGTAGAGGAGATTCTGCGTTATTAATTGGGCACACAAAAAGCAACGCTAATCCCGCTAGCTTTCCCTTTATAACTGAGAGGATAGGTGACAGCTCTGTACAGTACACTGACAGTGACAATTCATCTTCTGCCAACCATTGTGAGAATGACTGTTTTGTAGCTCCGCCCCCTAAACCAAACCGAGGACGTCGAGCTCCGCATAAAACGCATTCACATTCAAATGTGATTTCAGGCTCTCCTTCTCCAAACAGGCAGACTAGTGCAACTTCACATGGTCTTCGCTTTGAGGAGCTAGAGTCCATGGCGAAGTATGTCCACACATTTGACCCCAAGGACTCTGAATTTAACATTCAGAGTTACTTGAGAGAAGTTGACTACTGTCTCTCGGATCTGCCCAGGGCAACCGATCGAGAAAAGGTACGACTTGTATGGAAAACCTCTACCAGAGAGATCCATACATTTATGGAACAACTTCCACCACAGGTTCGTTCCAGCTATCCCAAGGTTTGTGAAGCGTTGGTAGCTGAGTACCTGCCACGGTTTGATCAGGCCACAGCCATGATCAAATCTGTGGAGGTTAAACATAGCTGTACAGAACGACCAAAAGACTTTTACCAACGTCTTAAACATGCTTTTTTCCAGGGCAGAAACGGACCAGGCTTAGATGAAGATCAAGCCTTCAAATCCCTTTTTGTGCACAACCTGCACCCCTGTGTCCGAACTCATGTTTCACTGTTTTCAAGGGGCCAGCACTCAGCCCTTGAATTAAGAAATGAAGCCCAAATGGTCTGGGACACTTTAAGGATTGTGCCCAGGAACGAGGTATTGGAAACAGCTAAGCACGTTGTTCCAACCAAGCCCGCCGGCACTTCCCAAGTTGCCCCATTAAAATCTAATGGCTCAAAACAACGGCATGTGAGTAAGTTCCCGGTTAAGAGCCACCGTGGTCGCTTCTCACACTCTGATTCCAGCCGGAATTGGAGAGAAGACCGACCCGGTAGGCCCAAGCCTCAGAGTCACCAGCATGACTCTGATAGGGAAGATACCTTGTCTGAAGAGAGCTTCTTCAGTTCCTCTGAGGACAACTAAAGCCTCTAAGCTTTGTTCAGTAGTGTGTATGCCTTGAGTAACCACTCCAAAGAGCTATCTGGTCTTGTTCAACCTCCATCAAAAGACATTGAATAAGACTGATCTATAGCCGTGGTCTCCTCACAGGCAGACTCCCAGCTGAAGCTTTGACCACTTTCTTTTGCACACCTTTCCTACCAAAGGGGGGTGGCAAAATAAACTGGTAGTTTATAGCAGCCACTTAGATTTGCATGTAGCAGCAGCAAACGCAGATCGTAAGTAGGTACTGTAGAGTTAAATCCGACACCTGTTATAACTCGTAAACGTTCATTGCTTCTTTCTACACCTACTGAACCATCGTAAAGTATTGCATGTAGAAACTACAGTGTAATCTTTACAAGTATATTGCCACACCCCAGTGTGCCTTACTCCACCTCTTCCCCAAGCAAGACAAGACCACTTGTGAGCTTACCACATCATTTAGAAATGAGACCACCTCTCCATTTCCTTCCTGATGACACAGCCATAAGGTTAAGCTTGGATACAGAAAGCTGCCCTAATTTGAAAATGCCCCCACATATTTCAGATGACAACCCTCATCAGCAACCTGACTGTAGGGACTAGAACAATTGGTCAGTCTGAACAAGACTTCCAAAAAGGCTACAGCCTCTCCATCCTAGACCCCTACATCATCTGAACATTTTCATGGCTGGGTCATTCCTGTTGGTGCTCCACCTTCTGGACACCATCCAATAGCTAACAAAACACCTGAACTAACAAAACGACTAACCCTTTCACCAAGGTTTCTTTTGTTTTGTGACAATGTATTCACTGTTCGACCTTAGTGTTTCACATTGTTTGTATCATGTGTCTTAGACCAGTTTAGTTAATTGTTGATAAATGCCTGGATGTTTGTCAGTCAATTGTGAACTGTGTTACCGACCCAATGTACTTGACCTGTGGACTGCGAACTGACTTTTGTGCTCTCGAGGAACACTGGCTTCAGCCGCATCCTGAGACCACAGGGGGGATGTAGGGACTACAACTTCCACATTCCCACAGGAAAATTCTGCGACGTCCACCACGAATGACGTCTAACTTGGTTCAGCCAATCCCGTAATGGCGGGAGCAATAAACGGTCCCGTATAAGAGCAAGACACGTTCTTGGGATCTCTCTTCTGGCTCTTCTGCTTTTTCTGCCTCTTCTGCTTGTTCTCTTCGACGCACCCTTTTTGGCCAGTCGCTTCAGCTCATCTGCTCCGAGACTCGGACAGAGGCTGAATGCTGCACAGCGCACTACCAGGCCTACGGACACACCCAGTTACCTCGCGGTAACTTCGTGGCCTATAGCGAGTGGAAACTGGTGTACGCGGAACGCTACATCAGTTTACTCCTGCAAAGCTCACCATCGAACAACAGCAACAAACTTTTACACCTGGAAAAGGACCAGCGGATCAGACGACAACGTGCTGCTAAGACGGGAACACCCCAGCCTGCGCATCTCTCCCGGACACCATTCACAGCACCATCGCCGCTTCTACAAGGACAGCATGTCTTTTGGATCCAGCAATGCGTATGGACTCAGTAAGAAAACAAACATTCAGGCATAGCCAGTGTTTAGTTTAGTCTTAACTGTTTTTGTGAATCTGTGTTTCAATATTTACCATCCAACCATTGTAATGTGTTTGGTTAGCTACATATATATGTACGTGAATTGATTCGCCGTCTTTTGCGCATATATAGAGTAAAACTACGCAAGTAGTCCCTTCTCACAGCTAACTCTAACTCATTACCACACCCAGAACTCTAGCTTACTCAAGCTAGCTACTCCCACCTTTCCTTTGTTCAAGCGACACGCGCGCTTGCTCGCGCCCACACACACGCACACACACACCCTAACTTCCCCGACTAATTCCCGTTAGTTTATCTGTTCTGTGTTTAATAAATAAATAAATATATTTTATTAAACCCCGGTGTCCGTTTTGGAATCGCATAGACATGAGAGCCGAGTTAAAGCAGTCTTTCGAAGAACTTCCAACCTTCAGGTTATCGGTATGTTCAATCATTAATATTGGTTATTTTAATTAATTAAAATACTAAATTTGTGGTTGGATATTTCTGATAACAGTAATTTTATGAGACTGATTACTTTTCGCAGTTATACTGCTACACAACGTTTAACTGGCGCCCCGGTTTCGTAGAGAGTAAAATCCCTGCGTTATTTGGCGGCCCGTGCAAGGACCCTACATAATTTGGAGTCCCGTGCGAGGACCCCTACAGCTTCATTCAGTCCCAGCTAAGAAATGACATGACATTTAGCTGATACTTTTATCCAAAGCGACTTAATTGATTAGACTAAGCAGAGGACAAACCCCCAAGAGCAATGTTAAGGGCCTCGCCCAAGGGCCACAATGAGGATTGTAGGGTAGTGGTTAAGGTAAAGGACTGGGACACGCAAGGTCGGTGGTTCTAATCCCAGTGTAGCCACAATAAGATCCGCACAGCCGTTGGGCCCTTGAGCAAGGCCCTTAACCCTGCATTGCTCCAGCGGAGGATTGTCTCCTACTTAGTCTAATCAACTGTACGTCGCTCTGGATAAGAGCGTCTGCCCAATGCCGATAATGTAATGAAATGTAGTGTAATGTGGGATGGAACCGCCATGTAGTGGCAATGTTATAACATTCTCAAAACATTCCACAGTCAGATCAGTCAATACTGTACATGGAATTACAATGAATTTTGTCTATGTGCCAATATTGTACACAGTCAGGTAGTGTGCATACTCATGAAATAACACATTCACTCGTCTTTCTAAAGCCATTTTATTTTTACTGTCCATGAAGCTTTTATTGCACTGTTCATGCCATGACAGCCACTAAGATTCTGAGCTTGACTTTCTATGTCAGATAAACAGAAACACAATGAATGAGACAAAACAGGCTTTGAACAAAAAAAGGTCATTTAATGTGGTGAATCTAAAGACACAATGTCAGGTTTGATGAAAGTGTGTCTCTCAATGCCTCAGCAGGCAAGTGATCTGAAACAAAGGGGGCTCACGTTGTTGTATGGACACTCAGTTATTACATGATTTGCTAAAATTATTGGTGAATACCTGCTGGCACACGCTCAGAAAAAAAAGGGCTCTTGGCTTGTTTCCAGAGAAGAACCCTTTTAGTTCTTTATGGAATCCTCCATGGTAGGTGTGAAAGGTATGAAACCACCCAGACTGAACACTGTCCACAGAACCTGTGAACTTCAATCGGGTTCCTCGATGAAGAAACAGAAACTTTTTGGAACCATTTTTTTTTTTTCTGAGTGTACCTGAAAGCTTCAAAATGTAAGCAAAATTAATAAAATGGATAGTAGTTATTTGCAAGCGTGGGATGTCTGAAATCCCCAAATAAAAATAGATGAAACCACAAAACAACCCATCAAAACAAGCATTCTTACAATGACAGGCAAAGCAGATGCATCAGCATGCTCATTTACTTTACATTACAGACATTTAGCAGACGCTCTTATCCAGAGCGACGTAAAACGAAGTGCAAATTGAACACAGGGACAAGTGTGATGAGGACTCTAGAGAAAAGTACGCTTCCGAGTCCTAGCGTAACCATATGGATATAATTTGAACCCATCAACTTACCAACTAGCATACCACAGTTGGCAGCTAGAATACCCCGAGTACAACAATATTATGTATAACTACATATAAGTGCCATTATAATCTAGGGCATGCACAAGGCTAATCATGGTGGTGAGGTTGGGAGGGAAAGTTGCAGCCTGAAGAAGTTGAAAGTGGTCAGACTCTGCTGTTCTGACATTCACAGGAAGGTCATTCCACCTTCATAGTATGTCAAAATAGCGAAGCTTCTCAAATCAGGCAAAAAAAATCACAGTAGAATTCCTCTGCATTCTTTTTTCCGGGTCACCATTCCTACTTTTATCCCTTTTGGGAAGGCTCTGCCTCATCTTGCTGCAGCATTTCTCCCAAAAATGAAACAGAAGAAAGTGTGTGAGTGTGTGTGTGAGTGAGTACGTGTGTGCGTGTGTGTGTGTGAGAATTACAACCCCAAACCTACCATACACATTTCAATAAAAGACATATATTCAGAGGATAATGAAACACAAGAAATCATATACATCATAATAAATAATGGCAAAGCAAAATGTAGCGCTAACAGTGGAACTTGTAATATTGCGTCACAAAAGCCTGACCTTAAAAATACAAAATGGTGGGTAGCTATTGCGACCAACAGGAAGTTTTTGTCCATTATCATGAACGCAACACATGGATTCTTTTTCCCTTTTTGTTTGGCACTCCCAACCCCCCCGACAGAAGGCTCACAAGACAGCTGCATATGCCTAGAATTGGCCTTTAGCTTGATCCTAAGAAACAGATGCTGAGAATTGCTTTCAACAATTCCCCCGGCAGCATCTTACCACTAACTTCTTGATGACATGAGCTGGTGGATGTAATTATTTTCTGAATATAAACCCTGAAGCGGGCGTGTATCCTTTCCCTAGCCTGCTCTGTGCCAGGCTACATGCCCTCAAGCAGTGGCGCTATTCTTCTATGAATCCACTCGATGGACATTTTGGAAACTCTCCACACCATTTCCCAGATTTTCTCATTTGAAATTCTGCACATCTCATCTGTGTAACAGGCACCGTCCTGCACCATTCTATCAACCTTCTCGAGAAGTTCTCTAACCTGATCACGATTACTCCGATTATTATTATCAAATGCGTGAATCCTGTTCTCAAAGGGAGAGAAGAGTTCACGGAGTTCTGTGTCAGAGTTAATCTGACTGATCACATCTTCAACTGTCTTATTCTGGCCTAATGCATCCAAGTGACTGAACAGTATAATGGTGTGATCTTTAAAATGATTTCCAAATCTTTTGTGGAGCTCCTTAATTGTGTCTTTGGTCTCTGCTGTGAGACGCTCCTTTAAAGAAAGAACCAAAACAAATGCATGCGGTCCAGGAGCAGACAGACAGACACTTTTCACAACTTCCTCTCTTATTTCTATTTCAGAACCTGCAGTGCCAAAGAAGCCTGGCGTGTCCACCACCAAAACCTTTCTCCCACACACCATCCCCTCTTCTCTCTGACACCGTGCTGTAACTGAAGATAGCCCGCCCTGTGATTCAAACCCGTCCATGTCCAGGATTGTGTTTCCTGCAGCGCTCTTCCCAGTTTGTGTCCTCCCCAGCAGAACAAGCCTCAGTGGTTCTGGTGTCGTTTCATCACCTTCCCCTGCGAGGACTGCAGAAAGAACCAAACAGAATTACACAGAATGCCAGAATGAGGCTGAGATTGAAGACAGGAGGGAAGGTTTCCAGAGAAATTGTTAGACAGGATCACGACGCTCACTTTTGGGGACTGGGACACGCAAGAGCAACACCCAAAGGAGGACCAAAAAAAAAAAAATACAATTTCCAAGAAAGCCATTTTCGGGTCGGTTCGATTGTGCGCCACTCCCTTATTTTAAAAAAATGCATTATTTGCGAAATAGTATCACTTCTACATCTAGATATTTTTACTGAAGCAAGTCAGATTAAATTTCTTTGTCACACGCAGTGTTACCGGAGCAAACAAAAAAGCAAAGTATAATATTTGAGAAGACTAGTTTCGGCCAAAATAAGTTAAAGGAAAAATATTTTTCCTTTAAGTGTAGGTTTCAGCATAGCAGAATATATGGTTGTTGAAGTTATAACCAGACTCCCTTGGAGGAGGCAAATTAATTACCGGATTTTACGTGGCTATGCATTCTACTCTGGTAATTACCGGCGACCTGGAATCCCGCTCCTTGTGCCGCAACAGTGCCAACCAGAGCGCCACCTAGTGGACAGTCAGGGAACTCTTTCCAAAAGAGTGCGTAGCACATCACTGATCAACAGTTCCTAGTTCACTTTAAACTCTAGACTGTAAAAACCTCTCCCCACCAATAAGCACACCACACAAAGAACTTTGGATCAGAGTATTTATTGTTTGTACGGCAAACATCACCCCCGCAATGGGTTCAGCACCTGGAATGGAGACGAAACGAGCCATTAGTGTCCACACAAAACCCACCCAAGACACAGAATGCCATTCACCACACGGTATACTCCTATATCCATGCAGGAATGCTATTAAAGACTTTCTAAGAATAATGTCTGAACATCGCCATTGATGTGTAAACCACTCCACCCCCCACTTCTCCCTAGCCAGGTTTTTGTTGCAACAAATCACATTGTATGGGCACACTCAAATCAGAGGAAGATGTGGTAGATGTCGAAACATCAGTTCCATTTAATTTAATGCTGCGCTTTGCTCTTTTGCTCCAAGTGTTCCTTATTTCAAGCACTGACACAGCTGTGAGCCCTCGGCAGTACATCGTGTCCATGTGGCAGCCCTTAAGGTGCCACCCTGGGCATCTCGATGAAAGGCCGCCACAAGATTTACTGTATGCCTTAGTTGACACCATATTCACAACACGGGGAATGAACAGGCAACACAAAGGCAAAGCATGATGGGAAAAGCGAGCCGTACACCAAATGACCGTTTGAAGACGTTTTGTTATGCGAAAGTCAAAGTCAATGGTCTAGAACTCCATTGCTTTCAGCGATGGTTCAACCATCGGCATAATGTTCAGTTAAGAACGTCCTAATCGCGCGTGTGATTCCGCACCACGTGGCGTTAAACTGAACTTGCGAACTAGTCACTTCCGGGCAGTCGGGCGGAGGAAGGCGAGGGAAAGGAGGGCAGTTTTTGAACGCAACAATGCTGCCCTCCAAAGACTAAGCCTCCTCCAGTCCCGAGGCCTGGATGTTAGCAGCGAGATCGCGCAAGCTCGGCAGAGCCTCACCACCCTCTACCGGGAAGAGCGGAAGAAACAGACCTTCCGCTCCAAACTCCAGGGCCTCGAGGAGGATGAGAAATGCACACAGTTCTTCTTCCGCAGGGCACGGACCAAGACGAATAACATCTTGTCTCTCTATAACAGCAGAGGTGTGGTGCTGTGTGAAGAGGCGGAGGTCCGGGAGGTGGCCAGGGAGTTCTACGAGGGCCTTTACAGCGAGAGGCCCTCAGACGGGGCTCTCATGGACACCTTCCTGGGCTGCCTGGACAGACGCCTGGGAGATGAGCAGATGGAAGCAGTTGAGCATTGAGGAGCTCACCAGGGCGGTGCACTCCTTGAACACGCAAAAAGCTCCGGGCCCTGACAGAATCCCAGCAGAGTTCTACCAGGCTCACTGGGATCTCCTGAAGGGGGACGTGGCGGAAGTGTTCAGGGCTGCGTACGGGGAGGGGCGGTTAGGCTCTTGTCCCAAAGAAGGGGGACCTGAAGGACCTCCGCAACTGGCGGCCGATCAACCTCCTCTCAGTCGATTATAAGATCATGGCGAAGGCGCTGATGGGGAGGTTCCAAGGCCTGATAACATCGGTGATCGGACCGGACCAGACCTGCAGTGTGCAGGGGAGGTCCATAAATGACAACCTGCTCCTCGTGAGGGATCTAATCATCCACTCCGGGGAGCGGAGGTCCCCCTTGTGCCTTCTCAGCCTCGATCAAGAGAAGGCATTTGACCGGGTGAGTCATGTGTGCTTGGAGAGAGTGCTAGAGAAAATGAACATTCCTGGCCCCCTCCTGCGCTGGACAAAAATCTGTCTGACAGATATAACGGGCAGAGTGGTTGTCAATCGGCAGCCCTCTGCCCCGCCCGATGTCAGGTCTGGCGTCAGGCAGGGGTGCCCTCTAGCATCTCTCCTGTACGTCATCTACCTGGAACCGTTCCTCCAGGCCCTCAGGGCCAATCCAGGGGTGGTGGGCTGCCCACTACCTGGAGCCGGGGGGGAACGGCTAAAGGTGATGGCGTACATGGACGACATTGCCATCGTCGCCACAGATAGTCGTTCTATCGCTTGTGCCATCAAGGTGTTGGACGACTTCTGTGTGGCCACTGGCGCCCTGGTCAACAGGGACAAGAGTGAAATGTTTCTGTCTCCACATTGGAGTGAGGAGCTGACCGTTTCCTTCCCTGTGCGTAGGAATACCATCAAGCTCCTGGGGGTGACCTTCCAGGCTGACGGAGGAGGGAGAACCAGCTGGGAGGGAGCCCTCCGCCACATCCAAAACAAAATCAGGAGCTGGAGTGCACGGCCCTTGACCATGGTGGGTAAGATCCTTGTCCTGAAGGCAATTGTCCTACCCATTCTGCTCTATGTGGGGAGGGTGTTTCCCCCAGACAAAGCCACCGGGAAGTTAATCACCCGGATGGCTTTCCGCTTTGTCTGGGGGAGCACTATGGAAAAACTGAAACGTGTCACCCTCCTCAAGGAGGAGCGGAATGGGGGGCGGGGGGTCCCAGACATCGTAACCATCATTATGGTGCAGGGTCTGGCCACCCTTGTCCAGAACGTAGGGAAGGTGGGTAAGGCCTCTGGTACCTTTGCCAGGTACTATGCCACCCCCTTCCTCAGAGCAATGGGCTTGGGTGTGCTGGACCTCACCATACCCTACAGCTGGGACCCCCCCTATGTCTATCGAGCCCTGAAGGACTTTGCCTACAGGACGGGTCTGCCCAGGGCTGGCCTAACCTCGTGGAGCTACAAAATGATCATGGCTCATTTAAGATCTGGCCAAATTGTAACGCTCCCGAGGGGGGGGCCAGACCTGGACTCGCAAGTCATCTGGGCAAATGTGACACACAAGTGTCTTACCAACAAACAAAAAGACATTGCCTGGATGACAGCCCATAGGTGTCTCCCCACACAAACTTTTATGTATCGCCGGCACTTAGCCCTGACTGAACGCTGCCCCCACGGATGCACTGACTATGAACACATTCACCATCTTTTCTGGGGGAGCTCCGTGGCCAGGCGGGTCTGGGGCCTTGTCTGTTCCTCTGTCTCCCTAAGCAGGTTCCTGCCAAGATCCTCCCTGATGGCTGAGGGCGTCCTCTACGGTCCGCCGGGGGGATGCAAGACCACCATGCTCCAGCGTCAGTGGAGGATCATTAACATTATGAAGCAGGTCCTGTGGGAGACGAGGAACATCAAGGTCTACCAAAAAACAACTATAGACCTGATCACTCTCCGGAGGAGGATTCAAAACCTCCTCCAAGACGGCGTGATGTTGGACATTCATATCAACGAGACCCTGGCGAGAGAGAAATGGGGGGTGGACCACTGGAAAGAACTGGTTATATAGTCCACCCCCCCAAGAGGGGCAAGAGGTACTCAACACCTGCTGAACCCGAGCAAGATGGACCCTTTTTAAGTATTCTTGCCCGCTTTGGGCCTTTTTAAAAAATCCACTGTTGTTTTCCTTTTGTTTTGATATGATTTTCCAAAGACTTGTTTTTCATTTGTTTAATCATCTGCTTGCACACTTTTGTTTAAAGTTATGTTTCATTTAATTTACAATTGTTGTCTAGTTTTGTCGAGTGCTTGCTTTTGTTAAAATTATTATTTTGAGTTATTGAGTGTGTTTTAAAAAGGAAAAGAATTTTAAAATGTAAAAGAAATTTAAAAACCAATAAAACAACCTTTACACAGAATGCGAGAATGAGGCCGAGATTGAAGACAGGAGGGAAGGTTTCCAGAGAAATTGTTAGACACGATCACGACGCTCACTTTTTGGGACTGGGACACGCAAGAGCAACACCCAAAGGAGGACCAAAAAAAAAAAAACAATTTCCAAGAAAGCCATTTTCGGGTCGGTTCGATTGTGCGCCACTCCCTTATTAAAAAAAAAAATGCATTATTTCCGAAAGAGTATCACTTCTACATCTAGATATTTTTACTGAAGCAAGTCAGATTAAATTTCCTTGTCACACGCAGTGTTACCGGAGCAAACAAAAAAGCAAAGTATAATATTTGAGAAGACTAGTTTCGGCCAAAATAAGTTAAAGGAAAAATATTTTTCCTTTAAGTGTAGGTTTCAGCATAGCAAAATATATGGTTGTTGAAGTTATAACCAGACTCCCTTGGAGGAGGCAAATTAATTACCGGATTTTACGTGGCTATGCATTCTACTCTGGTAATTACCGTTCTGTAGAGGGCCATCCCGGCGACCTGGAATCCCGCTCCTTGTGCCGCAACAGTGCCAACCAGAGCGCCACCTAGCAGACAGCCAGGGAACTCTTTCCAAAGGAGTGTGTAGCACGTCACTGATCAACAGTTCCTAGTTCACTTTAAACTCTAGACTGTAAAAACCTCACCCCACCAATAAGCACACCACACAAAGAACTTTGGATCAGAGTATTTATTGTTTGTACGGCAAACATCACCCCCGCAATGGGTTCAGCACCTGGAATGGAGACGAAACGAGCCATTAGTGTCCACACAAAACCCACCCAAGACACAGAATGCCATTCACCACACGGTAATCTCCTATATCCATAAGAATAATGTCTGAACACCGCCATTGATGTGTAAACCACTCCACCCCCCACTTCTCCCTAGCCAGGTTTTTGTTGCAACAAATCACATTGTATTGGCACACTCAAATCAGAGGAAGATGTGGTAGATGTTGAAACATCAGTTCCATTTAATTTAATGCTGCGCTTTGCTCTTTTGCTCCGAGTGTTCCTTATTTTGGGCGAGCCCCTGTAAACATGTCCACTGAGCCGCGTTATTGTGCTTGTCGTGGGCCAGAATAAAGGCCACCGTCACTGCCTCCTTACGGCCACCACAAGAGTCACTGTATGCCTTCGCTGACACCACATTCATTACAGGCGGAATGAACGGGCAACACTTGAAGGCAAAGCATGATGGGAAATCACTCAGCGGCTCTTCCTGGTGGAGCCATTTCAGCTGACGATTTAGACCTCCACCGCGTCCCCCGTATACGCGCAGGTGCAAATCGGCGTCCGTACACCCTTAAGCGAGGACTCCAGATTTGGAGACCAAGTGCAGGCACACGGGAACTCACCACTCGGAGACGGTACCCGGGCTGCCATTTTGCGGCTGATACGTGGCAGGAACCGTTGCCGTGGGAACGTGGGGCCCCAAGATGAGCTTTGCCCCAAGGAGTCCTGGAAAAAAGCAAGTTGTGTTGAGCTACCTGGTATCCCACAATTCAATGCTCACAGGCACCACAGAACCACAGTTATTCAACACTTTGCTGCATTCTGAGAAATATCCCAATTTGTGTGGGTTGATTCAAAACAGCCCAACATTACATCCCGAATAAATAAGCATATGAAACAGTTCTAGTAGCAGCACAAAAGCCTAAGGAACAAGAGTTATGAAAACAAATTTTTGGATTCGACCACTGGACTACGTTTTTGAAGGCTTAAAGCCGAAATTGCCATTTAAGCACAGTGTGAGAAAACAGAGGAAGGATATTAAAGCCACAAGGGATTCAAGCACTAACACAGCTTTGAGCCCTCGGTAGTACATCGTGTCCATGTGGCAGCCCTTAAGATGCCACTCTGGGCATCCACAAAGAAAGGCCGCCACAAGATTTACTGTATGCCTTAGTTGACACCATATTCACAACACAGGGAATGAACAGGCAACACAAAGGCAAAGCATTATGGGAAACGAGCACAAGAACAGCGAGACGAACACCAATTGACCGTTTGAAGACGTTTTGTTCTTCGAAAGTCAGTCTGTGGTCTATAACTCCATTGCTTTCAGCCACCAGTGGCGATGGTTAAACCATCGGCATAATGTTCAGTTAAGAACGTTCCAATCGCGCGTGTAATTTCGCACCACGTGGCGTTAAACTGAACTTGCGAACTAGTAACGGAAAGCGGACCAGCAGAATTTTTTTTTTTTTTTTTTTTTACACACAATGCGAGAATGAGGATGAGATTGAAGACAGGAGGGAAGGTTTCCAGAGAAATTGTTAGACAGGATCACGACGCTCACTTTTTGGCCTCGTAGACGGAAGTCTCCTTGGACTTAGACCCCCCCCCTCCACCTTCAGCAGGGCAGTGTCCTCACGCTGGTTCCTCAGCTCATGCTTGTCCCCTGTGAAGACGGCCTTACTCCATTGCCTGTGGAGAGAGACTACAGTCAGTGCCCCAGGACTACAACATCCAGCACAGCCCTGGACTACGTCAAAACATTTGTACTGCAGGCCTGTGAAAGTCTGAACAGACAGATATGATCAAAAAGACAAAAACGATATCATTTATTCCATACGGCTCCACCAGTCAAAATTAAGTACTTCAAAAACAGCCACCAAACAAGCCCTACAGTGGAACATTCGCCAAATAATTGAGCGGGCACTACCATACATAGAAAACTAACCCCGTTTTCGCACAGCTAGTTCGCTGCGACTGTGTGAAATAGTTGCTGGAACCGTGGAGTTACATAGGAGAAAAATCACATAACTTGGACAAAAAAAAAACAAGTTTGACTGCTTCACCACAGAAGGTGTCACTCACCGTGCAGTCTTTCTGTGACCCTAGATGTAGCCACGAGGCTCAGCGTCACGAAACGGCAGCACCTGGGACGAGAGTGATGGAGAACGTAGGTGTTAGGTCATCCAACAGCCTGAAATTACTTGTAGAATACACGTTTGAATACACGGTACACATAGATGCTTACATTAGATACACTTGCACTCATTTAACACACGAGCCAGCTGGCTGACAAGCGCACACATAGACGTGGTGCGATGTGCATTTAATGGTTTACGATTTAGCAATGAAAACATTCATTCTAAAACCACACAAAATTGCAAAGTCAATAGAAACAGAAGCAACATACTTCGCTGGTGCATGGGATTCCTTGCTTGGAACAAGCGAGAAACCGGTCGGTTTCAGAAGAATCTTTTAATCATCTTTGCCATCCTTGGAATTTAAGTACACACACCTGTGTATACATAAACTTACTGCTCATCACGGTGTGTAGCGAACAGAATTACCCATTACACTCATATATTTTACTGTGAAAAATTGCATTGATTCTGGCTTGTTTCATTTTCATCCCGACTGCAACGCTTAACAAATACGAAGGAAAAGGACCGGAGCAGAGGATGATGGGAAATTAAGTAGCTGAAAAAGGACCCAGGGCGACGAAAGCAATGCCTGAGTAAAATTACACTTAACGTTGAGAAGTCTAAAATAAGACTTCATTCGTAGGTTACGCACAGAATGTTCAAGATTTATGTTGCCTGCTGTTACGTCCAAGGGACGTTCGTGTGGATTGTTCCATTTTGATTATGATACGAAATATGATACTGTTTTGTCACAAGACTGACTCTCCTTATTAAGAATTAATATAATATAAGTGCACTTTATTGTCAAAGAACAGACACAACTAGAGGGTCTGGTAAGTCTGATGTTGCAGTGTTATTTAAAGGCACAACTGGAATGTATATTTGTTTATGTGAGTAAATAATACTGCTATGCCAAAACATTTCCCCAAGGGTACCTGAATACTGGTAATCTTGTAAGCTGGATCAATATCAGTTTTCTGAAACGTACAAATGTACATTTTTCTTTTTCAAACAATTCACGACCCAAAATAAAAAAAAATAAAAAAAAAATCTAAATCTGAAGGAAGAGAGCAAATTGCACCTTCTGTTTCCACAAATAGTACTGTGAAGAAAGACCACAGCATTAATCAGAAACAGTGTCCCAGGTGTTAGATTTTAAATATTGAATCAAGTGTATTATCAACAGACACGTAGTATGCAGAGCATGGCTATCCATAATTCGTCACCAGTGTAAAATATGTTAAATGCACTCTTTTTCTGTCAAGATTGACATAAGGAAGAAACATCAGAGTGCCTGGGCTATTTTTCTTTCAGGAAATCTGAAATGACGACATCAGAGAAGTTAAAAGAATCCTTCGACATATTGAGCAACCTTTTAATGGAGGTGAGTGCCAGTCTGTATTTTTCATGCGCACTTCCATGCTCAAAATAACAGCTCAAGCTGGGTTTTAACAGCTGGTAGCTGGTTGACCAGTTCAGACCAGCTCCATACTCAACATGATTTGAACAGCTCAAAGCTAGGTTTTGAAACTGCTTTTAGCTGGTATTTTGAGCTGGTCATAGCTGGATTTTTATTAAGCTTTTATTAAGTCTGGGGTTTGACACCTATGTGCTAAGCATTCGCAAACTGCTGGTGTGAACTGGATGTAAGTAAAGCTTGAGACACAAATTCTGATGTGATCATACTGCAACAACAGTGGAAGAATAATATATTTTTTCTCTATGGCTGCTCTTGAAAGGAGCTGCAGAAATGTCTTGCTACCACCAATGACGAGATGGTTCTCATGGAACTACAGTTCACTGAATACGAGGCTAGGTTTCATGACCAAAAGGCTGAAAGCCAGTGCCTCACCAGAACCCTGGAGGAGAAGGATAGTGAGCTTCAGGTAAATGGCATTCTGGGAACAGTACAGGAGAACAGGTCAAAGGTAACAAACAGCTGGTTATTGTCTGGGATGGTCTTTTAAAAGTGGTCCTCGGTCATTTTGAACAGATTCTGGATCAGGACACTGGTTGGTTAGATTAGTAATGTATTATTACATATAATAACTGTATAGAGAACCAAGATGCATGTCCATAGTCATGCCAGCCATTTTGAGCCAAAACCTGGAGCAAGTTAATGTCTAAATCTCCATGCCAAAGACTCAGACTGCTGGCCTTTATCCACTGTTGGGTCTATCATGTCACTGTAAACCACCTCCTATGCAATGGCTCCTTGGTCATACCATCACACTCCTAAATTGGGATGCTAACTTCTGTATTTTGATTGCAAGCTACCTATGATAACCCCACCCTTAGCCATTACTTTTAGCCCCAAATGTTCTGTTATGCATACTTCAATTTGTTGCACACTAGATAGTATGATCTTCCAGGTATACTAGCTAGAACCTACTTCATAGGAGTGGGTCTCTACTTGTTATTCCCGGTGGTTGGCTCACTTTGGTCACCGTCCACGCAGAACCTGCAAGCTCAGGAGGAAGGCAGAGACCTGGTGCTGCTCAACGCCAAGGCTGACTTCGAGAAAGCAATTCGGGACCTGCAAGCCAACGCGTCTCGAGTCCTTGAGGAGCGAGATGTGGCCATTTGTCAGCTCCAGGAGGCCGTGAAGAAGAATACACAGGACATGGAGGTACAAGCTAAGAACTGTGACACAGGAGTGCTGTCAGACACTGGCTATACAAATAAAGTTTTGGTTTTTTTTCCTTGACGACGCTCCTGTTCCTTGTCGAAAGGAGCTGCAGAAACTCCTGGCGGAGGCCAGAGAGGAGACGGCCTGGAAGGAGGGGCTGCTCTCTGAGATGGAGGTGAAACTAGGGGACAAGGCGGCCAAGGTCCAGGATCTCGCCGCTACCCTGGAGGAGAAGGATCAGGAGCTCCAGGTGAATGGCAGACGTGGGGATGCATGGAGGTGCAGGTCAAAGGTCGCACCAGAGACATCTCCTACGCAAATAGGTCAACATTGGGCTTACTCCAACCTCTTATTTTTACCTCCTTGCTTCCGTCCGAGGAAGCGAGGGTTTGAGGAATCGAGGAAACATACAGTGCATCCGGAAAGTATTCACAGCGCTTCACTTTTCCCACATTTTGTTATGTTACAGCCTTATTCCAAAATGGAATAAATTCATTTTTTCCCTCCAAATTCTACACACAACACCCCATAATGACAACATGAAAGAAGTTTTTTTGAAATTTTTGCAAATTTATTCAAAATAAAAAACTAAGAAATCACATGTACATAAGTATTCACAGCCTTTGCCATGAAGCTCAAAATTGAGCTCAGGTGCATCCTGTTTCCACTGATCAACCTTGAGATGTTTCTACAGCTTAATTGGAGTCCACCTGTGGTAAATTCTGTTGATTGGACATGATTTGGAAAGGCACACACCTGTCTATATAAGGTCCCACAGTTGACAGTGCATGTCGGAGCACAAACCAAGCATGAAGTCAAAGGAATTGTCTGAAGACCTCCGAGACAGGATTGTCTCGAGGCACAAATCTGGGGAAGGGTACAGAAAACTTTCTGCTGCTTTGAAGGTCCCAATGAGCACAGTGGCCTCCATCATCCGTAAATGGAAGAAGCTTGGAACCACCAGGACTCTTCCTAGAGCTGGCCACCCATCTAAACTGAGCAATCGGGGGAGAAGGGCCTTAGTCAGGGAGGTGAACCCGATGGTCACTCTGTCAGAGCTCCAGCGTTCCTCTGTGGAGAGAGGAGAACCTTCTAGAAGGACAACCATCTCTGCAGCAATCCACCAATCAGGCCTGTATGGTAGAGTGGCCAGACAGAAGCCACTCCTTAGTAAAAGCCACATGACAGCCCGCCTGGAGTTTGCCAAAAGGCACCTGAAGGAATCTCAGACCATGAGAGACAAAATTCTCTGGTCTGATGAGACAAAGATTGAACTCTTTAGCGTGAATGCCAGGCGTCATGTTTGGAGGAAACCAGGCACCGCTCATCACCTGGCCAATACCATCCCTACAGTGAAGCATGGTGGTGGCAGCATCATGCTGTGGCGATGTTTTTCAGCGGCAGGAACTGGGAGACAGAAGTCAGAATTGAGGGAAAGATGAATGCAGCAATGTACAGAGGCATCCTGGATGAAAACCTGCTCCAGAGCGCTCTTGACCTCAGACTGGGGCGACAGTTCATCTTTCAGCAGGACAACGACCCGAAGCACACAGCCAAGATATCAAAGGAGTGGCTTCAGGACAACTCTGTGAATGTCCTTGAGTGGCCCAGCCAGAGCCCGGACTTGAATCCGATTGAACATCTCTGGACAGATCTGAAAATGGCTGTGCACCGACGCTCCCCATCCAACCTGATGGAGCTTGAGAGGTGCTGCAAAGAGGAATGGGTGGAACTGCCCAAAGATAGGTGTGCCAAGCTTGTGGCATCATATACAAAAAGACTTGAGGCTGTAATTGCTGCCAAAGGTGCATCAACAAAGTATTGAGCAAAGGCTGTGAATACTTATGTACATGTGATTTCTTAGTTTTTTTTAATTTTTAATAAATGTGCAAAAATTTCAAAAAAACTTCTTTCATTGTCATGGGGTGTTGTGTGTAGAATTTTGAGGAAAAAAATGAATTTATTCCATTTTGGAATAAGGCTGTAACATAGCAAAATGTGGGAGAAGTGAAGCGCTGTGAATACTTTCCGGATGCACTGTATTTTTGGCATGTAAGTGGAATGCCCTTTGCTCTTTCAAGTGTTATTTGCCAAAGCCACATCAATTACAGACGTGGCAGACAGGGAGAAGTGGATCCACAGGGCCGGTAATTTATGTCTCACACACGTTCTGAAAGAAAACTTCCGCAAAGGATGCGCTCCTGTTCCCTTGCTGGGTTGGAATATAGATGGCGGGCCTCGGCCGATTTCTGGGTCAGTCAGGGAATGAGGAGACAAGGACGCTTATTTCATCATGAGCGACTGGAATGAGCCCAATGTCTGGTGGCTTTTTTTGTGTGTGCTCCTCGGATTCTGGCTCAGTGTACAGGCTATAATGCTGGCTCTAGTTTAGTGTGTGGGAGACACTGGTAGTCGTCAAGCAGGAATCTGTTTTTTGGTCAAATGAGTGACTCCCTCTTGTACGCATTGATGCAGAAGCTGCAGGCAGTGCAGAAGGCACGGGACCTGGAGATACACAACGTCAGGGTGGCCTTCCAGAAAGCCATGCAGGAGCTGGAGACCAACATGTCCTGTGTCCTCAGGGAGAATGAGAGGGTGGTTCCTCAGCTCCACGGGGCCCTGAACACGAAGTCAGAGGACTTGGAGGTACATCATCACAACACTCTCAAAATGGCTGACCTGGACAAGAAAGAAAAAAAAAAAGTCTCCCTGAGAGTGGATCACCTGATTACTGTCCCTACATCTGATTGGCTACGCAATCGCATGCACTCCCCACTCACTCTACAGGTCATCACTGTCAAGTAGAGTTGAAGTATAATTCAAATTCATTCATTCATTATCCCAACCCGCTTATCCTGAACAGGGTTGCAGGGGGGCTGGAGCCTACCCCAGCATACATTGGGCGAAAGGCAGGATTTACACTCTGGACAGGTCCCCAGTCCATCGCAGGGCACACACACCATTCACTCACACACTCATACCCACAGGCAATTTAGACCAATCAGCCTAACCTGCATGTCTTTGGACTGTGGGAGGAAACCGGAGTCCCCGGAGGAAACCCACGCAAACACGACGGAGAACATGCAAACTGCACACAGAGAGGCCCCGGCCGACGGGGATTCGAACCCAGGACCTCCTTGCTGTGAGGCGGCAGTGCTACCCACTGCACCAACCATGCCGCCATAATTTAAATTAACCGGTTAAATAAAATAAGAAATAAAAAATGCAATTCTTGTGTGATAAATTGCAGTGGCATCCCAGGAATGTTGGGAGAATGCTCTGTGAGAACTGGGGAGAGAATTGTTCCAAGTTTTTCTCCTCTTGGTGATGGTAAATGGTTGGCATTTATATAGCGTCTTTATCCAAAGCGCTGTACAATTGATGCTTCTCATTCACCCATTCATACACACACTCACACACACACCAACGGCACCACTGACCAGCTCGTCAGGAGCAAATGGGGGTTAGGTGTCTTGCTCAGGGATACTTCGACACAGCCCGGGCGGGGGAATCGAACCGGCAACCCTCCGACTGCCAGACGACTGCTCTTACTGCCTGAGCCATGTCGCCCCCAATGATGATGCTGCTTCTCCCTGTAAGGACCTGCAGAATCCCCTGGTGGAGGCGGCCCATAAGGAGCTGGTGCTTCCTCACTGTGAGCTGAAACTGGAGGATCGGATGACCGAAGGCCAGAATCTCACCACAACCTTGAGGGGAAAGGATCCAGAGCCCCAGGTAAACATTTGTCTGGGGGCTGTGTAGAAATACAGGTGGCACTGGGTCACCTTGTGAGAACTGCTGCTCCTAATATTACCTTCCATTTTGTATTACACTGGGAGGCCAGTGGCGCAATAGAAAACGCATCTGACTAAGCATGAGAAGATTCTAGGCTTGACTCCTGGCAGGCTGTCAGAATTCCTTGATTGTATGCGTCATCAGCCCATGAATTCAACTACTGTTGAATTAGCAAACCTAGTGGCTAAGGTGCTTGACTGGGACCTGGACCTGGAAGGTTAACCCCACATTAACCCCACATTGCTCCAGGAGGGATTGCCCCCCTGCTTAGTCTAATCGACTGTAAGTAGCATTGGGTAAAAGTGGCCAGCGGCCTGATCCAGAATCTGGAGGCCAGCGGCCAGCTCTCCAAGGAAACCACAGAGTCTAGGAAATACCCAGGTCTGAAACTGAGGAACAGGCCGTCAACCTTAGTTTTATTTTTGAAAATAATAATAATAATAATAATAATAATAATAATAATAATAATAATAACACCCCAATTTACTAAATAAAATTAAGGCAAGTTAACAGATTAATGAAAAATTTATATTTATTCCGTAATAATACTTGTAACCTCTTATCTTAACTTTATTGGCTAGATGACGTCGAGTAGTGTGGCCGTGTGCGTTTGTGTGATGCCAAACCTCCTCGGTCCTCCCGCTGACTAGGGACGGACGCAGAGACGGAGAGATGGAGGGCGAAACCGGGCGGTGAAAGCGCGGGGATGTCGCGTTTCGGGTAAGAGGGGGAGCCAGCTGAAGAGGAACTGAGGAAGACTCCGGCCTTCCTGAACTGGGGTACGCAAGATCCTTCCTCCTATCTGCAGGGGTGGGGTGGGGGTGCAACACTAGAACAATCGGGTAAAAAAAAAACAACTACAGAATACATGCAAAAAGTTTTCAGTCCGTTTATTAGGTACATTTTATTTCATTTCCTGAACTGAATTTACAAAAGTTTACAATAGAACTGACCCCACGCCTGGCATATGTGATCGCATTAACGGATACATGTATTTTCTTAATTCTTTTTGGCTTTATTGTACCTCGGGACGATGATAAAGGAGGGTCCTATCCTCAATGTGTCACCGGGAATGTTAAATAAAGGAAGTTGTATTTGCATTACAGTGCTGTTCGCTATCGCTCTACTTTCAGCTCACGATTGGGACCACTGCTCCGCCTGGTGGCAGATCTTGGAAGGGCAGTTAAATATTCACCGTATGAAGACGAAGCTGCAGGAATGACCCGTCTGTGCTCAACTCTCTGTGGAGAACTAAAGCACTTCTTCAGATGAATCTCTTTCTCAGAATAACGTTTATTATCCTACTTATCGTAAATCACGTCCAAAGCCAAGCTTGGCTCCGCTATGGCCGAAATAAGAGCTTTCGGCAAATCACGTCCAACATGCAGCGAGTCAGATCACTTAACATTGGCATTCCTGTGGGATTTGCCATTGGCTAATATCCACATGTGATCCTTCTTATTTTACTGACAGAATTCAGCCTCTTCTACACCAGAATGAATTTAGTAAAATATCTATGGTATACGGCCTTCGTTCTTCACACATTGTTCCTTAAAAACCATATTTGACAAAAGGCAAAAAAGTGTGTTCAGAAAAATTACTAACAATGACCACAGGGGTCATTCTATTGAGTGTTTGAGTACCCTAAAGACATGCAAGTGTGTGTGTGTGTGTGTGTGTGTATGTGTGTGTATATATATATACTGCCAACGCGGGAAAACTTCAGAAAGAAGAACAAGCCAAGACGCCTAGGGCGAAGATACACTTAAGTGACATTTTCAAACGCGTCAATAAAAACCTATGATCGTTTTTTGGAAATTAAGAGCGTCTGTTTTTCTAAAGGTGGTTTATGGTTCATCTACAAAGTGTGGTAGTTTGGAAGAGAGATTATGGTGTTTTTTGATGTGATGATCTGTAACACATTTTAAATCTTGATGTGTTGACTACTTACACATATTCCATGTTTCAGATTTATAGCATTTTCTCTTTCTACAAAGAAACAACCGGACACTTGTGTAGGTCTCCAGGAAAAAAAACCCATCCATTTTGCCCGTGCCAAATGGTTTTTGTTTTAATATCACAAGCCCCAGATAATCGCACATCGGCAATTAAATAAAGATTTGCTCCAGTCCAAAAACGAGCCTCGTATTTGCACATACTTGGCCGTCTCTTCAACGGCATCGAACGGGCTCACAAGTGTTTTACAGGTTCCACGTTGAAGAGAAGTGCTGATAAAACGCTTTCACTGGCACACCCACCAGAAGCTGAAAAGAAAGACATTTTATCCCACTTGACATACTCTTCTGTGCCTGCCCTGGCTTGCGGAGCCTTGCTCGCAAGACAGGTTTTTAGCCCTGGCCGTTATTTCCTTGTAAGATAAAGGTTATAGAAACAGCAGCTCACATTCCACACTACTGCACACACACCGACACTGTAAAGGAGTCACGGTAACTCTTGAGATACATTCATTTTTTTAAATCTCTTTATTTAAAACCAGATATAGAATGTTCTGATGGACAACTGTTCAAAATGTTTTTCTGTAAAAAAGGTTTTTTTAAAGTGTAAAAGAGGGAATGGGGGGAGTGGTCTTGGGGACTCCGTACAGCAAGGGGGCACTGCAGGAAGGGAAATTAAGTCCCCTCGAGTGTACAGGAAGCAGTATGTACTTGTAAACATGGAATGTTATATTAATGATCTGTATAGAATCTGCAGTGTGCAAGGCCACATGATTATGGGCATAGGAACAGCTGCGACACAAACTCAGGTAAAAACATAAAAACTCTTATACTATACAGGAAAGAAAAGCACATTTATAATCACAACGTCTGGATCTTTAACTTCCCTTTTCAAAGCCTGAAGTCAGTTTAAAAAGCAAGTTAAAATGTGAAAACATAATTCTAGTTTTTATATTTCTCGCTCTGTATTTGTGTGATGAAATTTTTTTATTCTTTTTTTTTCCATTTCCAAACTGTGCATGTAGGTCCAGCATGCAAAAGAGAAAGTAGTGGAGAAAGAACGAATCCACATAATATTTACCCACGAGCCCTTGCTAACAGCCAACCCCTGTACGGTACATGCTCACAGAGGTCAGAGGTCAGAGGTCACTCACATTGATTAGCTTTCAGGAAACGTCCTGTGTGATTTCCAACCATGTATGGGCTGAGTTCTGGTCCCTGTCTGCAAGTCCTGTGTACATAAATCAACAGGGCAGTCCAGAACGTCTGTAACAGAACTTGGTCGGAGTTGGCCAGTGATTCTAACAGAACTAAGTGAGTCAATCCAACAGGCCTGAATCCGTGTCACAAGACTGAGTCAGCGAGTCAGCGAGTCAGTGTAACCAAGCTGTGCCAGTCTAAAATTATTGAATAAAGGTGACTGGATTGGGTCACTGCAACAGTACAGAGTCAAAGCAAACCCCAGCGGATCAGTGCAAGATGACCGAATCGCATCGATCGCGCAGAGTCAAGAGTAACGGCACAGAGTCAGCACGGCCACAGCGAGTCAGAAAAGCAGCCAATCACAGCGAGTCAGTGTAACAGCACCCAATCACAGCGGGTCAGTGTAACAGCACCCAATCACAGCGGGTCAGTGTAACAGCACCCAATCACAGCGGGTCAGTGTAACAGCACCCAATCACAGCGGGTCAGTGTAACAGCACCCAATCACAGCGGGTCAGTGTAACAGCACCCAATCACAGCGAGTCAGTGTAACAGCAACCCATCACTGTAGATTGGCTCTAACAGGACCGAGTCACAGCACAGCGAGGCACAGCCTGTCCCAGACAGCAGGGGCAGGCCGTGACTCCACAGGCAGACCCCAGACAGATGGCGGTGTGGGAGGCCATTTAACCCTCGTTACAGCCCCATCTCACTCCTCATGGCTGCCACCCAGCTGGCCTGAAACAGCAGCTTTAAATTAGATGTGCAGGTTGAAATAAGATGAACAGGTTGATATAAGCTGGCTGGAAACAGCAGGTTTAAATAAGCTGAACAGGTTGAAATAAGCTGGCTGGAAACAGCAGGTTGAAATAAGCTGGCTGGAAACAGCAGGTTGAAATAAGCTGGCTGGAAACAGCAGGTTGAAATAAGCTGAACAGGTTGAAATAAGCTGGCTGGAAACAGCAGGTTGAAATAAGCTGGCTGGAAACAGCAGGTTGAAATAAGCTGAACAGGTTGAAATAAGCTGGCTGGAAACAGCAGGTTGAAATAAGCTGGCTGGAAACAGCAGGTTTAAATAAGCTGAACAGGTTGAAATAAGCTGGCTGGAAACAGCAGGTTGAAATAAGCTGGCTGGAAACAGCAGGTTTAAATAAGCTGAACAGGTTGAAATAAGCTGGCTGGAAACAGCAGGTTGAAATAAGCTGGCTGGAAACAGCAGGTTGAAATAAGATGAACAGGTTGAAATAAGCTGGCTGGAAACAGCAGGTTGAAATAAGATGAACAGGTTGAAAGAAGCTGAAACTGAACAGCTTTAGCTGAGCTCGGTCGCTGTAGTGATGTGTTGCGTGTGATCGTGTCGTATGTTGAGTGGAGTAGTGTCATCTCATCCTGGGACAGTCCCCCAGTTTTGTAGTGAGCCGTGTTAGGATGTGCATAGTGCCGTCTCGTGTTGTGACTGGCCATTTTGTGATGCGTTTCTGGTGCGTATGTAGTGCTACGTGGGTGTGTTTCTGGTGCGTGTGTAGTGCTACGTGGGTGTGTTTCTGGTGCGTGTGTAGTGCTACGTGGGTGTGCTTGTGTGTAGTGTTGTGGTGCGTTAGGGAGTGTGTTATAGTGTACCGCAGGGTGTCACCGGCTGTAGTGTCCATCATACTGTGGACGGTGTGTAACTGGGATTACACGGTGACGCTAAAGGTGTAGCACACCTTAAGGGATCACAGCCGCCTACGTGTCAATAACACGGCTGTGCCTCCATCACGCTCCCCTCACCCCCAGCCCTTCATACCAACCATCGCTCAACACTGGAGGGCAGCAGTGTGCCCGTCTCCACAGCAACCAAACCCTGTAGGGTGGCAGGGTGTGCCCGTCTCCACAGCAACCAAACCCTGTAGGGTGGCAGGGTGTGCCCGTCTCCACAGCAACCAAGCCCTGTAGGGTTGCCGGGTGCGTTTGTTTCGACAGCAACCAAACCCTGTAGGGTGGCAGGGTGTGCCCGTTTCCACAGCAACCAAACCCTGTAGGGTTGCAGGGTGTGCCCGTTTCCAAGGCGACCCAACCCTGGAGAGCTGCAGGGTGTGTGCCCGTTTTAATTTCTACCCAGCGCCAAGTCACCAGATGAAGCAGCTGATCTCATGGCTAACAGCGTCTACAGGAGCAGGGCTGGGGCTGTTTTTCAGGGCCGTGCTGACACAGTGAGACAGGACTGTGTGCAGACTCCACCTCCTGGTCGTAGCCGGGAACTGCAGGCTCAGCGTGCCATACACGCCGGGTTCAAAGCCTCAGGCCGCACCACTTCCACACCCAAAGCACCTGCACCTCATCCACACCTCTGGCCAGCACCTTCATTCAACTTCCATGTCTTAGCGTTGCGCAACCATTAGTGATCATCCATCAAACGTCTTCCTTTAGGGATTGGACAACCCAGGTCATGTGACCCCCCCCCCCCCCCCCCCCGCTCAAACCTTTGTCTTGTGACCATAATAATAATAATAATATCAACAATGATAAAATAATAATAACAATGATAACATAATAATTATAACAATAATAATGTACAAGAAAGAGCCAAGGACATAGACGCCCTTATGAGGCGGAGAGAACAATGAAGGCTAAAAACTCGTAACTGAAAGAAAGGAAGAACCGTTTCTCCTTCTCCTCCTCTCTCTCTCCGTCTCCACGGTGACTGTCCCGCGTGTCCGTGTGTCCTGTCCGTCCGTCCGTCCGTCTGGAGGAAGCCACGGGCGACCTGAAGTCTCTGGCTCCGGGACGTTCTACCCCGAACGTCCCAAATCTCGCCCTCCTCCTGACTCGTCTCCTGGTGGAGGGCTCCGTCTCAGAGCTGGGGGGGGGGGGGGGGGCAGGGATGTGGTATCTTTGGGGGGGGGGGGGGGCAGGGGCTGTAGAAGTGGCAGAGGAGGATTCCACAGTTTTGGTGCAGGTTTAGGCGAGCCACGTGTCTCCAGAGGATTCCACTCACACGTTCCCGTCTGTGCGTCTGTCCGTCCGTCCTAAACGGAGACGGGGGGGGCGGCACTGGCTGCGGGGGCGGGGGCGTGTTTTGGGGGAGCCAGCTCCAGGAGTGCCTTTACTGTCCCGGCCACTAGGGGGAGTCCTTTCTCCTCCAGGATGTGGAGCGGAAGGCAGAGCTGGGCCTGGGATGGGGAGGGGGGGGGAGAGCGGGATGTGAGGGGGAGGAGGTGTGGAACAATAAAACAATGCACAAAAAAAAAAAAAAACCCAAAACAGTACATCATTGAATGGATGGAAAAATGAAACGGATAATGAAACTGAAGTTTAAAACCGAATCCAAAACCAAGCAGAGAAATCAGAAGGGAATGAGATCGGCCTCAGGGGGCATGAAGGAAGGACAGACAGACGGACGGACGGATGGACGGACAGGGTGGGCAGGGCACTGATGCAGAGACACACAGGGGCGGGGCCTGTGAGAGATGGGGAGGAGCCTGTGCTTGACTGGCAGTAGAGGACACAAGCCTGGTGTTCAGTGACACTGCGTCAGTCTCATCTGGAGGTACAGCACTGGGCAAACTGCAGACCGTACTTTACAGATGCATAAAAACCAGAGACAGTGTAGTCTTGCATACTGTAGACCTACTTCTGTAGTCTTTGGTGAAAGGGAGCAGTTGACTCCACAGTGGGCGGAGCTGGGAGACTTAACTCCTCCCACACCACAGATAAGGCTGCGGTGGGCGGAGCAAAGTGACATCACTCCTCCCACACCACAGATAAGGCTGCGGTGGGCGGAGCCAAGTGACGTGACTCCTCCCACACCACAGATAAGGCTGCGGTGGGCGGAGCAAAGTGACATCACTCCTCCCACACCACAGATAAGGCTGCGGTGGGCGGAGCTAAGTGACGTGACTCCTCCCACACTGGCTTGCGGACAGAGGATCCACCCGTCCTTGCGATCTGTGTTTTTACAGCAGACTTCACCCCCGGGAGGATCTGCACAGGCGGGCAGCAGCAGATCACGTTCACTAACGCCCCAGCGAAGGCCACAGGGCCGCGGGGACGCAGATCAGCGATATCGCCACGGCAACGCTCCACCAGGCCGCGCGCGGGTCAGCGCTGACGCAGCCAGCGGGCCAGGGACTGACGTTCCCCCAGAAGAACACAAACTCCTGTGCTTCCCGGAGGTATTGCACCTTATTAAGCCTCTGGTTCATTCTCCTGCTCGCTCCTTCCTGTTTAGGTACGCGGTGCACACGCTCCGGCGCTCCACGAGTTGGCTTCTCGGCCACTGAACAGCTCCCGTAGGGCTCCACGGAAGCTGTTGAGTGGAAGCTGTCTCCAGTTCTTAAAACATCTGCACGGTGCCGGCGCAGTGCGTCGCTGCAGTTCCGAGGAGGGCCACCAGGGGGATTACGTTGTGGACTCAAAGGAGTCGAGTGCAAAGCCACGCGTGGCCAGGAGGGGGCAGCAGAAACAATAAGGAGTGCTTTGTCCCAGACACACACAGTCAGCCTCCTGTCCCAACCCCACAGAGCAGAAAGGTCTACAGAGGAGAGGAGGGGGGGTGAAATGACATGAAGTGACACAGTCAGATAGAGAATAGGGAGAAAAAAGGGGGGGGGAGAGAGATGAGGTAAGGATTAGGGTTAAGGAACAATACAGGAGAGAGAGAGGGAAATTGTTAGTAGCAGGAAACAGGCACCAAATCAAGGGCAATTCACAAATACATCAGGTGAGTCAATAGTCACACAGACAAAAGCACACACACGCGCGCACGCGCGCACGCACGCACGCACGCACGCACACACACACACACACACCTGTGGGACCCCAAGCCTGCGACAAGCCTCCAGGAAGTTCTCCACATTCCGTCGACACTTGGCCATGGTCAGTTTGGGCTGCAAAGGGAAGTAAAGGGTTAAGGGCATATCTGACACATTAAAGGCAAGTAAAGGGTTAAGGGTCTGACACATGAGAGGTAAGTAAAGGGTTAAGGGTCTATCGGACACATTAAAGGAAAGTAACAGGTTAAGGGTCTATCTGACACATTAAAGGAAAGTAACAGGTTAAGGGTCTATCTGACACATTAAAGGAAAGTAACAGGTTCAGGGTCTATCTGACGTCAAAGGGAAGTAAAAGGGCTCATTTACTCACCACAGCGGGGGAAGGCACGTGGATGCTGGACACAGATCGCGGCCGCACGTGATTGGCCAGGTGGCAGAGCACGACCCCGTCCGTCAGGGCCGCCCCCAGGTCGCTGGGCAGAGACACCTTCAGGCGGGACTCGATGTTCTGCAAGGGGGGGGAAGCACAGGCGTTTCTCAGCAGGCAAGTCCCTGCACCGTGCCTCAGGCTGGTTCTCTAGAGGCTAGCAGGGCTAGCGTCCGCCTCACGAGCTAATGCATCAGGTGGGAGAGGACAACCGCCCCTCCCTCCCCCCCCCTGGCCAGCACGGAGAACTGACAGGAAGTACGGAAAACTGACAGGAAGAACAGGAAACTGACAGGAAGTACGGAAAACTGACAGGAAGTACAGATAACTGACAGGAAGTACGGAAAACTGACAGGAAGAACAGGAAACTGACAGGAAGTACGGAAAACTGACAGGAAGTACAGATAACTGACAGGAAGTAGGGAAAATGTACAGGCAGCACGGCAAGAGATTTTCCACGCAGAATGAGTGGGGAAGTTTGTTGCAACTCTAAGCGTTTCCTTATTATAAGCTACAGACATACAGTGTTCCATGCAAGACCAGTTTGCACTGTGAGGGTGGAGCCGTGCATTGTGGGTAAATCATTGTGTTGTGAGTGGAGGAGCGTGCCGGAAGGGTGGCGGAGGGTGTCGACGGGCGCTGCGGTGCATCGTGGGAAGGCGCAGTGCATCGTGGGAAGGCGCCGTGCATCATGGGAAGGCGCAGTGCATCGTGGGAAGGCACAGTGCATTGTGGGAAGGCGCATCGTGCTCACCTTACGCAGTTGCTCCACCAGCTCCGCCTCCTCTCCCACAAACTCCGAGGGCTCTGGGGGCGGGGCCTCTTCAGCCTCTGGCTTCAGGACGCCCAAATCTGTGAGGACAGAGAGAGACGGTGTGAGAGAGAGAGAGAGAGAGGGGGAGAGAGAGAGAGAGAGAGAGGGGGAGGGAGAGAGAGGAGAGAGAGAGAGAGGGAGAGAGAGAGAGAGAGGAGAGAGAGGGAGGGAGAGGGAGAGACGGTGAGAGAGAGAGAGAGAGAGAGAGAGAGGAGAGAGAGGGAGGGAGAGGGAGGGAAAGAGAGAGAGAGAGAGTGAGAGAGGAGAGAGAGAGAGAGAGAGTCAGAGAGAGAGAGTGAGAGAGGAGAGAGAGGGAGAGAGAGAGAGACAGTGAGAGAGGAGAGAGAGGGAGGGAAAGAGAGAGACGGTGAGAGAGGAGGGGAGAGAGAGAGGGAAGAAAAGAGACAGCGAGAGAGGAAGAGAGAGAGGGAAAGAGAGAGAGACGGTGAGAGAGGAGGGGAGAGAGGGAAGGAAAGAGAGACAGCAAGAGAGTGTGAGGGAAAGGGAGGGAAAGAGAGAGACGGTCAGAGAGGAGGGGAGAGAGAGGGAAGGAAAGAGAGACAGCGAGAGAGGAAGAGAGAGAGGGAGGGAAAGAGAGAGAGACAGTGAGAGAGGAGAGAGAGAGGGAGGGAGCAGGAGAGAGTGTGAGAGAGAAAGAGAAAGAGAGACAACGAGAGTGTCTGCTCCAAGCAGCAGCATTATAAACAGGCCTTTGCCCTCCCAGAGAAAGAGCATTAATTACCCTCACCCTTCATTAATCATGGCTAATTACTAATTACATTCACTAATTACTTTGATTGCTGTGAGTGACATCCCTGCCAGTAATGATCAGGTTCTGTGTGTTATGTGCTGAGAGTGCCTCACACGCTCCCTCACCCGCCAAATCCCCCCCCCCCCCAACGGGACCCACCTCTCCTGCCTTCCTCTCTCTGCCCCAATCGAAACAGGACGCTGCTGGGATGAGGGGCGGGGCCCCGGGATGAGGGCGTGGCCACAGCACCAGGACAGGAAGGCGATTGGTGGGCTGCAAGGGGGGGGGGTGGTTAGGAGCACGACAGACAGAGACACTTCCTGTACAGAGCAGACGCAACATTTAGCATCTAAATCCGATTTCTGCCCGTCACCCCCTCCCTCCAATAACCATCCACACAAACACGGCCAATTATGCACACTGTCACATGCCACAGTATGATGCTTTATGCCATTCACTGTAAGTAGTAAAATATAACACAATCATACGGCTTTTCATACAAGCCACCAATCGCCAGGCTGCACACGTAAATATATATCACCCAATTATTCTTCAAGAAATGACATTATTGCTGCCATTATTTTTCATTCCAGACCATTTCCTCAGCAGCCGGAGAATAGGAAAGAAATACTAGCGGCTATAAAAACGGATATTTATGTTTGTCATGGCGAATAAACACCACAAATGAATATGGATGTGTTCATATGTGCAGCCCTGGGGCATCTTAACATTGCTGTCCGTGTTTTAGACTACAAAACCCAGAATGCCCTTTCCCTGTCATTTGAAAGATGACAGGTTGTTAGATTTTACAAGATCGCTCAATCCATTACATTACATTACATTACATTATTGGCATTTGGCAGACGCTCTTATCCAGAGCGACATACAGTTGATTAGACTAAGCAGGAGACAATCCTCCCCTGGAGCAAAGCAGGGTTAAGGGCCTTGCTCAAGGACCCAACGGCTGTGCAGATCTTATTGTGGCTACACCAGGATTAGAACCACCGACCTTGGGTGTCCCAGTCATTTACCTTAACCACTACGCTACAGGCCACCCTGAGCAATGGAAGGATAGAGAAATTTGGGATGGGATCTCACCGGAGGGGGGTCCAGAGGAGGTGGGAGAGAGGGGGGAACGGTCCTCGCTCTGGGGGAAGGAAATGGAGACAGGTGTGTACAAAGAACACAAAAAACACTCCAGCTACAGGGACGCTTCAAGCTTAAACACCAACACCACATAGGACCACACTGGAGATCCAGTGTGCTAAAACAGAATTTGCAGGGAGAGTCAGAGATCTGAAGAAAGAGTCAGAGAGATTTGAATAAAGAAATTCAGACAGATCTGGAGAGAGAGTCAGATCTAGAGAGCGTTTGAGAGATCTGGAGTGAGTCAGAGAGATCTGGAGAGAGTCAGTGAGATCTGGAGAGAGTCAGTGAGATCTGGAGAGAGTCAGTGAGATCTGGAGAGAGTCAGTGAGATCTGGAGAGAGTCAGTGAGATCTGGAGAGAGTCAGAGAGATCTGGAGAGAGTCCGAGAGCATTGTGCAAAGAGCCGTTCGGTGTTGCAGTGTCCCGCGCACAGGGTGCAGTACCTGCGTCAGACAGAGGGGGCAGCACCTGTGCCTGGAGGAGAGGGGCAGCCGGGAGCTGCCGCCTCCCCAGAGGAAGACTGAGGGTGAGCCAGAGAGAGGGAGAGAAACAGGCCATGCCAGAGGAGGGCAGGGGAGGTTAAACACAGCCGGGAGAGAGATAGGGTTACGGGACAGGAAAAAGAGGGGAAAAGGAGAGGGGGGGTGTGAGAGTGTGAGAGTGAGAGAGAGAGAGAGAGAGAGAGAGAGAGACGCTTGTTAGTTCCTCTAGCTCAACAGTGCTGCTTACAATTAGTGAGCATGCAGAGAGGCCAACACCAGCAGGGTGTGTGTGTGTGTGTGTGTGTGTGTGTGTGTGTGTGCATGTGTCTGTGTGTGTGTGTGCATGGGTGCGTGCGTGTGTGTGAGTGAGTATGTGTGTGCGCGTGAGTGTGTGTGTGTGCGTGCGTGCGTGTGTCTGTGTGTGAGTGCGCGTGAGTGTGTGTGTGTGTGCGTGTCTGTGTTTTTCGCGTGAGTGTGTGTGTGTGTGTGCGTGTCTGTGTGTGTGTGTGTGTGTGTGTGTGTGTGTGTGTGGGTGCGTGCGTGTGTGTATGAGTGTGTGTGTGTGTCTGTGTGTGTGTGTGTGTGTGTGTGTGTGTGCGTGCGTATCTGTGTGTGTGTGCGTGCGTGCGTCGGTGTGTGAGTGAGTGTGTGTGTGTGTGTGCGTGTGTGTGTGTGTCTGTGTGTGTGTGTGAGTGAGCTGGACTGACCAGGGCAGACAGGAGTTTAGTTCACACTGGAGTTTGAGCACACAGGCAGAACAGAGGCTCTCACCATGAAGAGGGCGGAGTCGTCTGTGTGGGTGGAGCGTCTGGAGGGGTACGTGCTCTGGAGGGGAGAGAGGGGGACACATTACAGAGGGGCTGTATTAGAAAGAGGGAGAGTGTAAGAGAGAGGGAGCAGGAGAGGGAGAGAGAGGGAGAGAGAGAGTGTGTGAGGTGTGAGAGAGAGACGGATGTGAGTGAGAGGGGAGAGAAAGGGAGAGAATAAAAGAGGGAGAGAAAAAGAGAGAGGGAGAGAGAGAGAGAAAGGGAGAGAGA